>NW_016157158.1:431196-513630 GCF_001687245.7 Rhagoletis zephyria | reverse complement strand
GAGGAGAAACGACTGGCGTGCTTTGCTGAACTCGGCCAAAATCGCTTAGGCGGTTACAGCGCCAAAAAAGAAGAGAAGAAGAAGTAGTAATTCTTTATTTTTATATTAACATCTAATAAAGATTTTAATAACTAAATACATAACGTCGTTTAAAGTACAAAACCGCGTATCGTCACGTTCTGCAAAACCGCGTAACTCTACACTCACACAAGCTCTTGGCTCAAGCCTTATCCATTCGACGTGAAATATACTAGCCAGAAATGTAATTGCTTTATAAAAAAGAGAACCACTTTGAAATATGAGTGTTTTTAAACGACGATAAGCGCAGTTCCTTTAAATGGTTAACAATTAAAAAACATACGATTTGAACTTTTCTTAAGTTGTCAGTCAGATTATTTTAATTTACCTATAACTTAGTAATACATGTGGAAAGGACTAGTATATTTTACATATACATATCCTCAATTATAATTATATTCGTACCTACATATGTACTTTCATACATACCCTGCGATAAATCGCGCCAGTTCAGAACCAGCGCAGAACTAGATCTTTAAGAGGCGGTACTGGCTCTCGACCTATCCCAACGCAATTCTTTCAACTGTCCCTTTTTCATGGCGATGTCTTACGAAGTGGAAATTGCCAGCTTTGCAGAACTTTCCAACTAATTTTGAACTGGTTCCGTTTTCAACAGTTCTGGGACAACAAGTTTTTTATGAGAAAAAATTTTAAAACTAGATTTACTGATATTTTTTTCTTTTCTGAACTGCTGCCAATTTGGACAGATCTGCGACAGTAAGTTTTTTATGGAAAAGATTTTGCTTATTCGATTTTTTGATATTATTTAATTTTTTCTGTTCTATTTTACGATTGCATTTTAATTTAATTTTTTATTTTATTTTATTTTTATTAAATTTGATTACACTTCTCTCTTAAATTTTTAAGCGTAACTCAACTATTTAAATTTATTAACCCCTCTATTCTAACAGAGTCACAAAACTTATCTCATCACTGTTGTGATTTCTAGTGCGCCGAGAAATATGTCACAAAAAATTCGATTTTGAGTGCTGGAAAAATACACAAAAATTTAATAATTTGTATTGTAGCGGCATATTTTTTGCAGCGGCAAGCTTGGTGGCGCAGTAGAAATCACAGCAGTGATGAGCTAAAGTTTGTGACTTTGTTAGAATACGGCTGTAAATCTGAAAATCACAACTGCCGCCACCGCGATTTGAACTCTGGACCAACGATGTTAGATAGAGTCGGAGGTCTTCCCGCTGAGCTATTTTAGTAATGTACGAGAAGTGAGAATTTGTGTATTTACTTCTCAACAGAGCGCAACTAGCACACCAAAAATTTCAACTGTCCTAGCCCAGTTATGCATACTTACCGCCCAATTCTGTATTTTTTTGATCAATTTTTTGTAAAGAAATTTTATCAAGATTTTTATCTAGTAAAAGCTCCCTTCGCATTCTGTGTCAATATTTATAAAACAAAAAGCTCTACGATTTCCACATGAGTGGAACTGATTTCCACATGAGTGGAACTGATTTCATTGTCAGATATGAAAAATATGAATTTAAATGCAAAAAATTTTTTGACTGCCGTAGCCGAGTAGGTAAAGATGTCGACTATAATTCCGTGTGTCGCAGGTTCAAATGCTGGCACATGGAGTATTAGAAACAAATTTATTAATATGTATACAAACTGTGTTTTCTTGATAAATTTTTTGTAAAGAAATTTTATCAAGATTTTTATCAAGTAAATTAAAAAAAAAGCTCTACGATTTCCACAATAGTGGAACTGATTTCCACATGAGTGGAACTGATTTCAGTGTCAAATATTAAAAATATGAATTTAAAAGCAAAAAAGCTGTTGACTGCCGTAGCCGAGTAGGTAAAGATATCGACTGTAATTCCGTGTGTCGCAGGTTCAAATGCCGGCACATGGAGTTATTTAATTGTTAGCAACAAATTTATTAATATACAAAATACAAAATTTATACATTTCACATGAAATTTCAATTTTTCAATAGCATTTTCAATATTGATAATTTATCAAGAAAAGAGCTTCGGATTTCTGTGTTATTTGATAAATATTAAAAAATTTACAAATTATAAAGATTTTCAATTTTCAATTTGTCAAGTGCACAGAATCGGGCTGATTTCACATCAAGTTTTAATTTGTCAATAGCATTTTCAATCTTGACAATTTATCAAGAAAAGAGCTTTTGATTTCTGTGCTAGAATGCCAATCTATATATATAAAATAATAGACGTTTTCGTTGTTCGGAGTTAACTCATAACCTACTGCATAGATTTCAGTCAAATTTTCAGAGGTTATACCTTGCATATATGGTCCTATTATAGGCTACCAGAAAACTCGGTAGGTGGCTCTGGGGTCGAGTTATTTATAAAAATCGTATTTATAAACCGATTTCTTTTAAATTCAAAATGTTAGCTACCAGCATGATGGCAAACAAGTTTACCAAAAATAGACCCGCTAGATGGCGCGGGAGTCGAGTTATTTAAAAAAGTCGTATTTATGAACCGATTTCTTTCAAATTCAAAAGGCATAGTTTCAGAATAATGGGAAATACCAAAAACGGACCCGCTAGGTGGTGCTGGAGTCGACTTATTTATAAAATCCGTATTTATGAACCTATTTCGTTAATACACATTCGAAACGTTTATTACTTTCATGATGATTTTTTTTTCATTCGAAACACATTCAGCCTTATCACGAGTTTCATTTTCCCTGAACTGGTTTACTTTTCGCTTTTTGTTTCCATGTATTTACTATGGGGGGAATCAAAATTTTCGCGTGAATTTTGTTTCGGGCGAAATCCAGGATAAGGAAGAATACATACATAAAATGAAAGCCATTTCCGTTTTTCGGACTAAACTCAACAACCACTCAATAGAGCCCAGTCAAATTATCGGAGGTCCTATTATGGGCTACTAGAAAACACGCTGGTGGCGCTGGAGTCGTTACTTATAAAAGTCGTATTCATTAACAGATTTCGTTCAAATTCGCAGCGTGACTACCTGTATGAAGAAAAATTCCTTTGCTAAAAATTGACCCGCTGGAGTTTAGATAATTAGAAAATCCGTATTTTTTATAAAATCTGGTTGGAATTCATAATTGGTATTCATTTCATAACAAACAAAGGTTTTGCAGAAAAGGGACCCAATGGATGACGCTGCACCCGAAATATGTAGAAACCCCCACGGGGTTTGTTTATCTTAGACCAATTTACTTTTCAGATGGCTAAGTCCAGGTTGCGTTTAGGTATGCATATAAAGATCGTAACACTGTGTAAGCGTGATCTTGTATCTACCTCCGATTGACGAAGTTGCTCGAGGTGGCCGTTATTATAGCAGTAAGACTCAAAGAAACCAATTCACAAATATTAAGACGAATTGTAAAAGTGGCGAATTGATATGGAAAGATTCGACCACATCTGTCCAAGAAGGAACCCGATAGGTATATCAATGGCTTCATTTGAACGATATTCATGAGATCACACGACTCATTTAGCTAATGTACGCGAAAAACTTTTTATCCTGTGGGGCAGCGAGGATTCTTGGCCTTTCTATAATTGAAACCACTCATCTGTGCTCTTGAGTTTCCGTATAAGGAATTTTATTGGCTTACATGGTACACCGGACCAATGCTGAAGTTGCAGGATCATAGAAGGATATTACCGGACGAATATCGCAGTGGAAATAAGACCATAGGTAAAACGAATTACATCGAAAGGGATTAGTATTCCATATGGAATCACAGCGCTACTATACTTGGCAAATGTGTGAGGAGGATTCCGTTTTTTAGTCGTTTCAATTTATGTAAACTAAAAATGTTAACTTTACCAACGCAAAACATTTTATTAGGCGCCGAGAAGCAAGCGGGCACTCTTGATAAATAATAAAAAAATTGACAAATTATAAAGATTTTCACTATATCAAGTGCACAGAATCGGGCTGTTGGCTTTGCATGAGAGTTGTTACATAAGAATCTGTCAAACGGGATTTGAGTGTAAGCTGTTACCCAACGCATATCACTTAACATGTAGAATTTTGTTGTGTTTTGATTTTTACGTAAAAATGGTAAAGCAGTGCAAGTATGCATAACTGGGCTATCCCTCTCTGCAGCCTTTTTTCACTAGTTCAGAGATAGTTCTGAAATGTATAGGTCGGAACTAGCGCTTTAACAGACTGTCTCTAAATTTTACTGCAGGGTAACTATAGACATCGAAAAACGCAATTTAACGTGGAACTCAAACACACACTCAACAGCTGATCCATGAACACAACCAGCTTTGACACTTTCGTAAATTATTACCAAATTGGTACAAAAAAATTCGGGTTTGTAAAAAGGTAATTTTTTTTTAATTTTGGTACATTTTTTATAAAGTATTCTTTCGCGCGCTTTATTTTTCGTGTCTAAATATCTTTATTTAACAAATTGCTTTCCAAAAGCGTACCTAGTCTACTTTATTGCATTAATTTTCTATAAATGGCAATTGTTAAATGAAAAAACCACACAATTTCGGCGGCAAAAGAATAAAAAAAATCAACGGGAATTTTTAGCTGCACATTGTTAGTTATACTAAAATTTCATGGGCCATAAAACTGCATGCCCAAAAATTTTCTAAAAATTCAGAGTAAAAAGTTTGAAATTAAGACGAAAGTTTTTGGAATTTTTACAAAAAAAAATTAATAAAAAAATGTACTTGCAAGACGTTCGTGAATTTATAAAAAAAATCACCGTTCAAGTTATTTCAAATCATAAAGCTTCGTTGTTGCTTTTAGTTTCACTTTCGCTTTTGGTTGAAGGAAACCGAGAAGATGCCATTAATGTGATCTGAAATACCATATTAGTTAAATAAAAAGTTCCTTATTAAAAAATTAATTTTTTTATATATAACTAAAAAAAGTTATTGGTAGATATTTTCCTGGTTTGGTAGATTTTTTTCAAGTGGATCACCCCCCAGCCCCTACCTGGCTACGCCCATGCTGAACACAACTTTGTCCTTATGCCCTTGCACTCACTTTAGTCGACTGTGTTCTGTTCTGTTCCGATTACACTTCGTTATGTTTCAACTGGCTCGTCCTTCTCACACCGCATAGGCGCTTTGTTGACATTGACGGTGTCTTCGGCGACAATTAAACTTTTCGTGTGGTATTTAGTACTCTTTTTTATTGGCCATTAATTTTGAAATCAGTTATGAAGTGCCGCCCATGAACTCCCTTCCTACTACCAAGCAATCTTTTCCCAACTAAAAAACTAAACATGAATTTGCTATTTTACGTGGTTAAATTGTGAAATGAATAGGGATGCAACATCGCTCATAAAAACATCGATGTCGAAAATATCGATGTTTATGAACGATACATCGATTTTTTTAATAAATTATTGGTACTTTTAGTTTTTAGTATAATAACCAAAATACATTTATAACATACATTAAATTTATTTGTCGCAGGCCAAAAACAAGTTAGCATTTTTAATAATAGAATTCAAAAACAACAATTTTGATAGTCTGGTGCCCAGTAAGCGGTTTCTCTGTTGGGCACTTGCTGCCCAGCCTCTGAGAACAACCGTTCACTTGGTACTGAGGTTGCCACAATTGGCAAGTACATCATAGCTATTTTGTATAGGCACGGAAACAGTGAACGCATGTCATTCCATATTTCAATAGGATCGCTTTTAATAGGTGAAACCGGTGACGACAAAAACATGAAATTCTGAGTAAACTTTGGTTTTGTCATTTTCGCTGGTCCTGCTTTTTAAGTCTTTATGTGATAATTCTTTATGGTAACTCCATATGTCACGTTCCAAACTATCGTCCTTTTCAGATTCGTCAGTGGACTCATTTCTCGTAACCGTATTTTACATGCTCATCACGTAATTGTTTATATAAGTGAATATTTTAGCTTTGGCAGTCGGATCTCTGAAATGAAGCATCTTAAATCGCGGATCCAGTGCGGCTGCAATTGCCAAGGATGAGCATTGCTCAAGTTTATCGAATCGCTTTATAACCTGTTTTTCAATTTCAGACTTCAGGGCAATGGTGCTACCAAATCTTGGCGACAAGTTTGCCAGTATCTCTCGCAAACAGTTTACAAGTGGAATTACTTTACTTACAGTGACATAGTTTTGCCCGGATATTTATGTAGTCAAACTTTCGAAAGGCTTCAAAAATTGCAAAATTTCGCGCAGGCATCCCACTTCGCTAGATGTGATCATCGATGGAGAATCTGGGCGGCATAAGAGTATTGCACTAATTGCAGACGTCAAGTATTAGTTTCTTCGTCTGGCCTTCATTCATGCCTGCTTCACTTTGCTTTTTACGCAAATCATCACTGGCGGTTCGCTACGTTTTATGTATTTAACAATTTCGCGTACTTTGCTTATAATCAGGGATGAATCTTTGGCATTATCTAGTGAATTTATGACCACTAAATTTACTGTGTGTGCGAAGCATGGTATTATTCTGTTAGCACCAAATATTTCTCTATTTACTTTCATAACTGTGCTGTCATTGTCAGTTACTATAGCATTTACTTTATCGGTAGAAATGCACCACTCCCCAAAAATCTCTGTAAGCCTTCTTTTAACATATTCCGCGGTATGCCTTTCAAATAATTCAAAAACCCCTAGAGTTCCACTCGTAAATTTACATTTGTCTAAAAAGTGAATGGTGATTCCGACAAAAGATTTGTTCTGCATTGTCTCTGTCCATGTGTCGTAAGTGACACAGTAATATTCAACTTCTTTTACGTAGCTTTTAAAAACTGTTGGCACTGCTTCATATTTTTCATCGATCCGTTTTTTGAAGGTTTCTCTAGAAGGGATTTTATATAAGGGCACAATTTCCTTCATTAGCTGCGTGAATCCGTTTCCTTCTACAACTGAAAATGACTTATGGTCTAGGACGATGAATTGCAAGATCGCCTCGGTGATTTTTTTATGTTTTGTACCTTCAGTAGTTATAATTCTTTTGATATTACCAAAAAATTCGTCGAGGTTTTGCCGTTGTGGAGGTTTATTTCTAATAACAACGTCTTTGGAAGAGGTAGGTTGGTCTTGAACCCCATCGTTTACCTCGCTACTGTATTTTGTGTTGCTTTGTAATGTCTAGTCTGCTATTATCTCCTGAATAACATCCGCATGAATCTTCTCCAGATGTCCCCGAAGATTGGAGGCCTGAAGTTTTCAAGCTTTTGTTGCAAAATTTGCAAACCGCTTCTTTTCCATTGCCGCTTTTGAAATAACTCCATATTTTACTAACATACTAAGACAGATATGATTGCTAATGGTACAAGTGAAAATGCTTATCCTTTAAATAAATCTTTACTCGCAAAAAACGTTGCAAATTTAAACAGATAGCGTTTCGTATTTTCTCAACTGCTTAGCAGTGTTGCCACACATTAAAGGCATGCGTATATTTTGTAGCAAAAATGACATGCAGATGGCGCTATCCTAATCGGACAACGGTCACCAATCCTCCGAACTACAGATACTTCAGTTTATCAAAAACATCGCCGTTTAAACATCATTCATCAATGAACGATGTATCGATTTTGTTCAGGCCCTGTCTTCACAGGAAAACACTGATGTCGTGATAACCATGTCACAAAATATATTTCCAATGGAGACCGCCTATTTCTCATGTGCTGCAATATATGTCAGCGCTTATTGCTTGACATCTATTGCAGGCAATTCGATAGTTTGACAGCCATATTTTCATTTGAAAGAAAGCGTGCTGGCGGTAACATCGAAGAAATTTTGATATTAAATCAAAATAAAAATCTGTTGCGTATTGGATAATTTATGATTACGTTTTAGAAAATTATTTAGCTAGTTTTTTAAATATTTAAATGTTTTTAAACACCGAAATTGAGAGAATGTTGTCTGGTGGCGTCATGCAACAAATGCTTATTTCAAGACATCAAAGTGCCCACACACAAAAACTTGCAATCACATTGCTCGTCAAAATGACAGTTGATAGGCCATCGCTGTTCGCCTGTGGAGTTTTGCGGTCAGGTCTCAAACATCGATGCTAAATTTGCATCCCTAGAAATGAATTCACTGATATTTTACACGAACCAATTAGAACAGATCTGACCGGTTGAGAAGCAGCCATTTGTAATAGCAATTGAGAAAAAAGTATGTGACGTTCGTAATTTTGAAGTTTGCTATTTCTGTTTTACTTCTTTCTTTATGTGTATTTTGTCGGTGATTGTTTTCAGTGATTTTTTCTGGAAATGTAATTAATAGTCTGTTGCAATAGCAGTCCGGTTTACAGGATTTAGTCAGAACTTACAGGAAGTCGTTCCTATTGACATAAAACCTGTAAGTGGGAACACATTTGAGAGAGTAATTGAGCGACTGTTCCTAGTCAGAAGTTACAGGATTTAGTCCGGAGTTTTTTTTCCTGTAAGTTCATGAAAAGTGTCAAACGATCAGCTGATTTACATGTGCAAAAAAAAAACAGAAAGCGGTGAAAGCAAAGAACCTTATATTTGTTAAAAAATGGAAGTAAACAACGAAATATTTGAATATGTATAGATTTTAATAATTATTTAGTGATATTTCAGCCAAATCAGTGTAGTACCAATGACATGTAAACAAACCGTCTGACTTTTTTACAGGAAATAGCGCTTGTTGCGTTCCTATGCACTTCTGCATCTGTTCTCCTTTTACTCTCATTTGAGAGCGTAAAATTGTAGTTTGACAGTTCCACAGGTTTTAGTCCGAAGTTCAAAGGAACAGACTATAAAATGAAGTGCGCGGTGATTGGATGCAAAAACAATAAATTGGTTAGCACAAACATGTGCTACGAAATTGCTTGCATTTTTTCTGTATGCTTCGTCTTCATATTCTTTGTTTACTTTTCACAGAAAATAACATGGCGCCGAAATTACAAACGTCAGCCAGAAAATTACTTTTTTCTTTTGCTTCATCTTGTCAGATCTTGTGTAGTTGGATCATGGATATTTTATTTAAAATGGGACTATGTTACAAAGTTTTCAAATTTTCCGGTCATCCATCCCTTCCACGTGAATTTCCCGTAGTTGACTGCAGTGTTGCCGCGAATAGTTTTTACTGGTAGCCAAATTCCTTTAAAAAAGGGCTAAAAAAGACCTAAAAAAGTCGTTGTGGCTAAAAATGGTAGCTAAAATTTTTTACTTACATATACATATATAAGTATACACGCGAACATTTTCAATAAGTAATGATATATAAAAACAATGAACTCGGGAAAAAAAGATAATATTTTATCAAACCAAAAACCTTTTTGTATAAAAGGGGAAATATACGACACCAGTTTGCTGGCTCCCAGTGATCGGACTTTAAAATTTGTGTGGTAGAATCTGAAAAAATGTGGTAGGTTTAAAAAAATGTGGTAGATCTCAGGTTTTGAATCAAACTTTGTACAAAAATTAAAAAAACTCTGCAAGGTTTCACCTTAATTGCAAACATTTTAACTACAATCTAAAAAAATTAATTTTAGTATAATAAAGTGCAAGATTGAAGTTGCTAAAAATTGCGTCGGGTTTTGGCAATTTTTTCCTTGACAGTATAAAGCAATTCCTTCCATATGAAGATATTTTTCAAACATATTTTGAAAGATTTCTGCAACTGTGCGGAGTGCCGCGGGCTTTTCTTTTTATCACATCACGATGTAGTGGATAAATGTGGCATGTTCCAGAAACCCCTACTTGCGATTTGCCGATTTTGACAATTCTGAAGTAAAAGTAAACAACGCTTTAGAAACTTTAAATGCACTAAAATTTGTTAATACTTTCACAAAAATCGCCGTTTTTTAACATTTTCGCTATTAATTCTTTTTATAAATCATATATTTTGCAATTTAACACAATAAAACCACGTTTCCTGTCGAAAAATTTAATACTGAGAAAATTTACTATTTAACAGTTTTTCTTTTATCCTCCCATTCTGCCTGTTACTGGTGTTTAGTGTTGGACAATTTTTGATCTTAAAATTAAGAAAATTATGCCGAGCAAAAATAAAACTACTCAAAAACGCGAATATGTGGTAGATTTCAGACCTTGTGTGGTAGATGCTCAAAAAAGTGGCAGATCTACCACAATGTGGTAGAAGTCCGATCACTGCTGGCTCCATCAAGTGATTGTACCATCAGGCTCTAAGGACCAATTTCAAATGAATATTTAACNCGGGAAAAAAAGATAATATTTTATCAAACCAAAAACCTTTTTGTATAAAAGGGGAAATATACGACACCAGTTTGCTGGCTCCCAGTGATCGGACTTTAAAATTTGTGTGGTAGAATCTGAAAAAATGTGGTAGGTTTAAAAAAATGTGGTAGATCTCAGGTTTTGAATCAAACTTTGTACAAAAATTAAAAAAACTCTGCAAGGTTTCACCTTAATTGCAAACATTTTAACTACAATCTAAAAAAATTAATTTTAGTATAATAAAGTGCAAGATTGAAGTTGCTAAAAATTGCGTCGGGTTTTGGCAATTTTTTCCTTGACAGTATAAAGCAATTCCTTCCATATGAAGATATTTTTCAAACATATTTTGAAAGATTTCTGCAACTGTGCGGAGTGCCGCGGGCTTTTCTTTTTATCACATCACGATGTAGTGGATAAATGTGGCATGTTCCAGAAACCCCTACTTGCGATTTGCCGATTTTGACAATTCTGAAGTAAAAGTAAACAACGCTTTAGAAACTTTAAATGCACTAAAATTTGTTAATACTTTCACAAAAATCGCCGTTTTTTAACATTTTCGCTATTAATTCTTTTTATAAATCATATATTTTGCAATTTAACACAATAAAACCACGTTTCCTGTCGAAAAATTTAATACTGAGAAAATTTACTATTTAACAGTTTTTCTTTTATCCTCCCATTCTGCCTGTTACTGGTGTTTAGTGTTGGACAATTTTTGATCTTAAAATTAAGAAAATTATGCCGAGCAAAAATAAAACTACTCAAAAACGCGAATATGTGGTAGATTTCAGACCTTGTGTGGTAGATGCTCAAAAAAGTGGCAGATCTACCACAATGTGGTAGAAGTCCGATCACTGCTGGCTCCATCAAGTGATTGTACCATCAGGCTCTAAGGACCAATTTCAAATGAATATTTAACTGGCACTTAAGTTTAATTGTGGATTGTTGTTTAAATGCCATTTAACTTTCGTTGCAAACGTGAAGGATACTGAAATAAAACACAAATTTTATATAGTACCCATGTGGCTACGCACTTTAAAACTTTTTGTATTGAACTCACTACACGTTTGTACAGTTTAAAGTGCTTGCAGCTAATATATAGAAATTTACATTCGCAATTATTCAGATAAATTTAATAGAAAATACTAGATGCATGTAGATGTTGGAAATGGCAAATAGTTCAAAAGGATAAGAAAATGATACAGAGAATAAGGACCGGTTCAGTGTTGCCAGATCGAGATTTCACTGTTCGGCTGTACTCATCGGCGGTAACATTCCCTCGCCCGCAAACGAGTGTATATTCGCGAGTTTACTCTCCTCATTACCGACGTCCAGTACCGCAATTTTCGCTACAGGTCGATGAAGTATGCTGGACTTAGTTTGCACCACCACGCTTCGGACTTGACCGTCTTTAGCTCTGACGGAATCCACGACTTTGACTATCGGCCAGCAATTTCTCGGCAGATCAGGGTCCACAATCACCACTACATCGCCGATGCACACTGGTTTTTGCTTGGCGAACCATTTGCTGCGTCGCGAAATGATTGGCACGTATTCTTTGACCCACCTGTGCCAAAAACGGTCTGCCAACAGCTGCGCCTGGCACCAACGTTGTCGTAGGTTACCAGTATCTCCGCATATTGGTTTATAACCGTCAGATTATCCGATCAAAAGATGATTTGGCGTGAGTGCTTCATCATCGCAGTGTTCCAGTGAAACGAAGGCCAGTGGACGAGCGTTTATAACGAACTCGACTTCACATAATCCACAGCGCAAGCTCTCGTCGTTAAAAGTCGACGCTGGAAGTATTTCACGCAATACGGTTTTTATCGTCCTTACAAGCCTCTCCCAGATGCCTCCCATAGCTTATTCCGTCAAATCTGGAGACAAGACTCTCGAATTTCACACTTCTGAGGCTTTCGCAAATAATCTTTTCCGTTGCTTTGAAATAAGTACCATTATTAGAAAATATCTCCTTTGGGTACCCGCGGCGCGCAATAAAGTTTTTAATAGACATCATACACGAGCTTGTATCCAGGCTGTGAGCAATCTCGATATGTACGGCTCGCAGGGTCAAGCACGTAAATAAAACGCCCCATCTCTTCTCTCGTCTTCTCCCAACGGCGACGTTTAGCGGGCCGAAGTAATCGACGCCTACGTACGTGAAAGGCCTCTCGAAGGCCGCGAGCCGTGCCGCTGGTAGAGCTGCCATTTTTGACACGTACGACGTACCTGTCTGTAAAGCACCCTGAGTCGAGGTATGAAATATTGACTTCGCACCCAAATGATAATCGTCTCATGCATTAGATGATGAAGGTTTTCATGTATCCACCGCACTATAAGGAAGGTTATATGGTGAGAATTAGGTAAAATTATAACGTCGCTGTGGTTATTTAGATGCCTCGCATGGCCTCTGCTCCTAATTATTCCTTCTGAGTCCAAGTAAATATTTAAGGAATATAGTTTGCTGGACTTCTCGATGGTCTTACCGCGTTGTAGGTAACTAATCTCTTCACTAAATTCGGTACTCTGTGCGTATTTCACCAGGAAACTTTGGGCTCGTTTCGTATCCTCGAAGTCTATCGTGATCTTTTTAGACCTAGCGCCTCTTATCAGTGATTGCAGCCTGTTCACATATAACGCAAATGTGGCCACGGCTCGGTATAAACGTTTCCAGTTGGAGAAGTATTCGGCGTTGACTGTAATTTTTTGCAACTGCAGCCCGTCGATACGCAAAACGAAATTTCTGAGCTCTGGAACTTTAATCGTATTAACACTCATTTCGTCACACTGCGGCCATGCTTTTTGGTCCAAAACTAAGAAGTCCGGGCCAGTGAACCAGAGCCGGTAGTTTGATCGCGTTGTAAATTTGGTGGCTACGTCGGCGGGGTTAGCTTTCGATGGAACCCAACGCCACTGGTTGACATTCGAAGCTTCCAGGATTTCGCCCACTCGGTGCATAACGAATTGGTGGAAGCGTTTTGGATCCATACGAATCCAACGCAGTACGGTTATGGAATCCGTCCACCAATGCTTCGACTTAATAGGGATTCGCTGCACACTCGTTACCATATCGGCCAGCCTTGTGCCGATCACGGCTGCTTGAAACTCAAGCCTTGGGATAGAGAGTGGTTTCAATGGCGCAACTTTCGTTTTCGCGGCTACAAGGGAAACCGTTACATCGTCATCTCTCTTAACCCGCAGATAGCAGACTGCTGCGTAGCCGCCCTCCCCCGCGTCCACGAAAGTATGGAGTTGGACGTCTTGTGCATCTCGCAATAATGGAGAAAAACATCTGGATATATCGACGTCACGTATAAGCTGCATTACGTTTTTCCATTGACACCATTTGTTGTTTAGATCGTCGCGCAACGGCTCGTCCCAAGCGATTCCGGCGCGCCATACTTCTTGCAGTATAATTTTTAGGCCTATGGTATAGCAGCTTACGAATCCAAGTGGGTCGAAGATTGACATAAGTACTTGCAGAATCTCCCTTTTTGTTGGTATGAGTGATTCATTGACAACGTCTCGGCGAAGCTTCGTGAACCTGCAAATATACTTAAAACTGTCATTAAGGGGGTCCCAAGACATACTTAGGACCTTCGTCGCCGAGCCCCATTCTTTAGTTTTCGCGGTAGTAATTGGGTCTTCCTCTAGCTTTTCGAGTACGGACGTCAAGTTTGAAGACCAACCACGTATTTGGAAGACTGCAGCAGCGTGGATTTGTTTTATTTGGTTTGCTAGTTCCAGAGCAGATTTTTCGTCATCTGCACTTTCGATCAGGTCGTCCACATAATGACTTTTCTTAATTGGCTCAACTGCCCGAGGGAACTGGTCTTTGAAGTCGTCTGCATTTTTGTCGCGTATAAAGAGTGCGATACAAGGCGCACAATTTAGCCCAAACGTCATAGCGCGCATGACGTAAATGCTTGGATACCGAGCTTGGTCGCCTTCATCGTACCACAAGAAGCTCTGCGCGTGCATGTCGCCTTCTCGTATGTTAACACGATGAAACATTTCGGCGATAACGCCGCATACACCACCCTTGCCTACTTTAAATGCCAATAGAATATTCACTAGGGAGTTTAGCAAATCTGGGCCGCTGAGAAGAAAGTCGTTAAGTGATGACTTTCCGGTAACCTCTTATTTGGGTCGCGCCATAAAAGACCGATCTCGTAGTGGCCGTCAACTTTTCAGCAAGTGTCGTTCAACATACTGACAGCTTTCTCGTCGTCCTGTGATAGCAGCTGCGTCGGTTTGGGGCATTCCATAGCGAAAAACTCTTTCACAGTTCCATGTAGCTCGTCATATTGTTTTTGGCAATCACACGTGTGAATGTTCAATCGGTGCTGTATCGTACGACTCGCCTGACATCCTTGCAGCGTCCAACCAAAACGCATTTTTGAAGCTATAGGCTGGAATCATAACCCCTGTTTAATTTTTGGTGGCACTGCTAATTTCCAATTATCGACTCCAATCGACAAGGACGGTTTTATATTATTGTATGACGCAATCGACAACCCGGTCAAATATGGGTACTTCTCGCACAGGGTGGACGCTTCAATTGATTGTGTAGGCAGGGCAAGACCATTGACAGTATGTACGTCCCTTAACGAATATTTCTGTGCGTTAGTGATACTTGAGACTTTGATAGTGGCTTTGTCGGAATCTTCCTCAATGCGCTTGGTGCTTCCGGTCCACCGCAAGCATAGGGGTTCGTGTTCACCCTTAACCTGTAGTTCGTCCAACACCGTCTTCTCGATTAGCGTAACAGAGGACCCTTCGTCTAAGAATGCGTATATATTAATTGTTTTGTTATTTGAGTGAATGCGGACTGGAACTATTCTAAACAACGGCTGATGTTCTTCGTGAATGCTGGTATGCGTATTTACCTGAGCGTCCGACGACTCGCTTGTACTTACAAAACCCGGTTGTGCTACATTCTTTGCTGCATTTGCATTGTGTAGTAGTGGATGGTGTTTCAATGGGCAACCATCTCTACCGCAAGTTTTATTCAAGAAACACCTACGCTTATGTGTGTTCAAACACTGACGACAAAGGTTTTTATTTTTGACCACTTCCCATTTACGTTGCAGTGTAAGGTTTTTAAAATCCTCACAAGCAACTTTGTGTTCCTCACTATCGAAAACGCTGCATTGCTCAAGGTTTCGTAGATTTTGTGGAAGCGTTTCCACTCGATGAGTATTAACTGCTGCGGCACCTCTACCTGGCGCTAGATCAACGACCGTGCTCGCTGCTTCAGCCAGACCATAGAGCCAGTCGCTGAATTGTTTGACGACAGGTGTGTTGATATCTTTTGGATGAACTGCCCAACTCAATTTGTGGTTATTTGGTAGTTTGTCAACCAACTCTTTTACGAGCAGCGGATTGTGCAAATGCATATGCATCTGGCAGCCTTCCATCGTTGTGCAAATATTTCTCACGCACAGTGCAAACTCAATTAGACTTTCCAGTTTGTCCTTGAGCTGTGACATTCTGCGCTCTCTGATCATTAAACGCTCGATTATGTGTTCAGGTATACCAAAGCACATCTCAAGTGTTTTAATTATCTCGGGTACCATGGACGGTAAAAACAACTTGCTTTTAACCATGTCCTGTGCTATGCCTCTCAGGCAAGACTGTCGTCTTATAAGGTTTTCAGCGTTCGTATAGCCCGCCACTGCGGTGCTGTTTTGGAATGTGCTAATGAATAGCGGCCATTCTTCTGGGTCCCCATTGAACATGGGAAGTTGTTTCGGAATAGCTTGCCTGGCGGCTAGCTGTGCTGTTGTAGGCCCGTGACTTGGCGCGACCATTGAGGAACTAGTTAAAGGTAAATCATTGTATTGTGATAGAATTTTATATTTCTCATCCAAGTATTGCTGCTGGATTTTCATTTCTTCTTCGAGCCGTTCTAGCTGGAGATTGCGGTGCATACCGAAATTTCCTAGAGCTTGCGATGTGCCTATTAAAAGGTTTCCGCTTTGAGCGCTCGGTGCGATCGGGGACGTTACCACATTGACTCCTAAGAGTGGTGCCGATACCGTTGCCGGGGGCATTGAAAGGTGCCCTGTAGCCGCAGTCGTCGTCGAAGAACCTTATTGCCTGTGGTAGACGGTGCGAAATTCGAAGATGTCTGAGATGTGCTTATGGCGGTGGTGGGCGGCAATGTAATATGCGTCGGCATAGCTGACGCAAAGGCTTGTGAAGTAATAGTCCGCGATAGTGTTGCTCCGGACATCATCACGTGGTGCGACGAACTTTGAGTTGCTATTGTAGTAGGGAACGATGGTGCAAATTGCACTTGCCGGTTACCTTGCACGAAAGTTGGCGATGACGAAGCTGTCGGTCCCACGCTGATGGGCGATGAGGTCTGCTGACACGTTTCGCAAGTCCAGCTGACGTCGGCCCCGTTACTATCGACTGAAACACAGTCGAAGTGGTACCAGGCGTTGCAATGATCGCATTGAACCATTCTGTCGTTGTCCGGTTCGACACATTTGTTGCAATTTGCAGGCATTTCTATATTTATAGTTCAAATCAATATTAAACGCTTTGGGGAATATTGCCAAAAAAGTTTTAAAGAATGTTGCGCTTACTCTATAGCGCGGCAAACGTGAAGGATACTGAAATAAAACACAAATTTTATGCGTAGCGTACTATNCATTCTGTCGTTGTCCGGTTCGACACATTTGTTGCAATTTGCAGGCATTTCTATATTTATAGTTCAAATCAATATTAAACGCTTTGGGGAATATTGCCAAAAAAGTTTTAAAGAATGTTGCGCTTACTCTATAGCGCGGCAAACGTGAAGGATACTGAAATAAAACACAAATTTTATGCGTAGCGTACTATACTTTAAAACTTTTTGTATTGAACTCACTACACGTTTGTACAGTTTAAAGTGCTTGCAGCTATATATATAGAAATTTACATTCGCAGTTATTCAGATAAATTTAATAGAAAATACTAGATACATGTAGATGTTGAAAAAGGCAAATAGTTCAAACGGATAAGAAAATGATACAGAGAATAAGAACCGGTTCAGTGTTGCCAGATCGAGATTTCACTGTTCGGCCGTACTCATCGGCGGTAACAATTGGCAGCCCTGCTGCTTGTTCCTGCTTGTGCTTGTTGTTGTCGCATTCGCTTGTTTGTTTACATTTTGATTGATTGATTAAACAACCTACCAACCAATCTTGGTTGTTCGGTACAAACACAGGGTTGCATATCTCATATTTAAATAGCCAATATTGGCCATTTGAGTGCAGATTAAATGTATGATCTGAAAATGAATAGTGGAAGTTAATCAACAATCTCTACTTAAATAGGCCATCTGAATAGGGCCAATATCGGCTATTTAAATATGAGATATGCAATAGAGTTGTCAAACTATCGATGGCACTATCGATAGTATCGATAGTTTCAATTTTTTTAGACTATCAATACTATAAAAAATATCGATAGTTTAGTAAGACTATCGAACTATTGTTGGTAATACCTGAATTTTTTAATTTGAATTAAAAGTTTTGTTTTTTAGTGTGATGCCGACGTCATATTCAAATATGCACGCATTTAGGCCAAAATACATACATATGTTAATCGTAAATCCTGTTGTTCGTTTTTGAGCTTACTAAAAAGAGTAGTATTTTGGCTAAGCAGTTACTTAATTTTGGATTATTATAACTTTTATAAGATAATATTTATTTCACTATCATCCTGTAAAAACAAAGCAACCTAACTGATTTAGCGCTATCGATAGTGCTATCGATAGTTTTGTTTTTTTCGAGACTATCGTGAATATTGATAGTTTTTCTGAAAACTATCAAAACTATCGATGGTGTGACTATTGATAGTTTGACACCTCTAATATGCAACCCTGTGTTTGTACCAAAGAACCAAGTTTGATTGGTAGGTTGTTTCATCAATCCCACCAAATCCCACCAAAAAACAATCAGCTGTTCAGCATTAAATGTAAACAAACAAGCAAATGCAACAACAATTTCAAGAAACAAGCAGCAGTGCTGCAAATTGTTTAGCATATTTAATCGAAGTTGATCTGAAACCCGACGAGAATTAAATTACATTTAAACAACATTCCACAATTAAACTTAAGTGCCATTTAAGTATTCATTTGAAATTGGCCATAAGCATATAACTTACCAGCATGTTTATTTCTTTACAAATGAGGTCGAGGAATGATCGAATTGATTAGAGCCGAAATTTCATAATTTTGTTAGCATTTCGTTAAATATTGTTTTTTTTTAATTCACAACTGCAATATCGTGAAGTTAATCTTCCGCAAACACGGCTTTGACTCATATAGTGCAAAACATTTACGCCAAAATACTTTTTACTTAGAAAATTGAGCTAATTTCACCACTCACGACACCAGCATGCTGGTACAATCCTATAATTTTCAAATATTTTGTACATTAATAAATTTGTTTCTATCAATTAAATACTCCATGTGCCGGCATTTGAACCTGCGACACACGGAATTATAGTCGACATTTCCACCTACTCAGCTGCGGCAGTCAAAAGATTTTTTGCTTTTAAATTCATATTTTTCATATGTGACAATGAAATCAGTTCCACTAATGTGGAGATCGTAGAGCTTTTTGTTTTATAAATATTGGCACAGAATGCGAAGGAAGCTTTTACTTGATAAAAATCTTGATAAAATTTCTTTGCAAAAAATTTATCAAGAAAACACAGAATTGGATGAAAACGGCAACATCTCTGCTTTTCGCATCGAAAGAGTTAAAAGAAGATAAGGCACTGGAAATGCAACATAAAGCTTTGCCATTGCTTGAATTCCGGCAATAAGTACCAGATTTAAAATATCCGCTGTTGAAAACAGCTGCGTGCCGTATATTTTAAATTTTTGGTACAACACATAACTGTGAGTCTTTGTACTCTACAATGAAATTCGTAAAGTAAAAATACCGTTCAAATTAGTTGCTTTCGCGTACCTGTTAATTATTGAAAGTTATAAAAATTATCAGCTTTTTGTGTTCGCGTACGTAAAAAACTTGCAAATTAGGGAAATTGAGAGAGCTAAATGACATTTCATTAGAGGGAAATCTCCTAGTTTCTGCTGGAAAAATTTGTTCCAACAGAAATTTGCCAACAAGAACACAGCAGATCAAAAACAGCTGGTTCTAATTTACGCAAATCCCAAAATTGAACTTGATGGTTTGGAAGTTAAAATAGTAAAATGCAACTATTTAAACTTGTAAGAAGTAAGTTTGGTCAGTGAACTGTGTCAGGATAAGACTTCGGAATTTGTTTTCTTAAGTTTTCAATTTTATACTTTTGAATATAAACAAAATTTCTATCAGCTGTTCGTCTAACTTGCAAGTTTCTGTAAGTTTTCTGTTCGCGAACTATTTTGGATATTTTGCTCTTGTGAGATAACAGATCAATTTCGCCAGAATTTCGCTGTTGGACATTTTTTACTGGCGGTTTTAAAAGAACGTACCTATTGACTATCCAACATTGAACAGAATTGTTACGAACGGCTTCAACTGACCTAAAATCAGATTTTGAAAATCTCGTCAAAGGGATCTTTTGAATTTTCTTTTATATCTATCTTACGTACAATAGAATAATAATGAAATTAATGTTTTTCATTTATATTTAATAATAATTTTATTTAAAAATAAAATTTTTGTTTTTCTTGTTCTTTTTTTGTGGTTCTTTGTAGCATTTAGAACTTATATGTGGCTTTTTTCGGCCTCGCCCTTCCCACCCCTGCTATATACATTATCATGCAAGGCAGGATCAAACAGTAGCACAACAGCTGAGCTAAGAAGCAATGACATGCTATAACAATAGGGGTATTCTCGAAGTCTTGCACGATGCACGGATTGCACGAAATGCAAAAATACTATTCCAAATTTCGAAGAGTATGAGAGCACCCTATTGCAAAGTGGTAGCATGCATGGGTAGCAAGGAGCGAAATTATGTATCAACTACAATAACAAGAAACAGCAAAAAAAAATGAAGTGAGCGAGATGAGAGGAATGAGAGAAATATGCAGCAATTCCAACAACAAAACAACTAGCACAGGGTCGCATTTATTTTGCTATGCTATTTTGCAAAATATATACATGGGTTTCGACGTTGCATATTTTGCAGCGATAGGAAATGTTGTTTCTCATGTATTTTGTTGTTGTGTGTTTGCAAGTTATGCAATCCATGCAATCCGTGCTACGTGCAATGGCTTTGCAAGATTTGGAGAATACCCCTATTATGTTTGAGATGGAATGACATGGCTTAGCAATGCATGAAATTTTTGAAAATGACATTTTAATAGATAGGCTGGGAACATGATTCAATAATACAAGGTTCGATAAACTGACAGTTGTCTCTCTCGCACCGCTCCCTTAGCAGTGGCACCGTGTTGCTTCTTTGCACATTTCCATGGAAACAGTGTAGCTTTGGTGTGAAATAGAAGTATGAATAGAAGTATGAGCATAAACTGTTTTTAAATTTGATGTTTACATCAATCTCATAGTAGTCTTATTTTTATTTTGAGTCATTTTGCAGTTTTTATACAGCTAAATAGCACATAAATTACGTAATTCACATAGATACATCAATATTACGTTCAACATTTCGTTTAAAATGCCGGATTTCCTGCAAATACATTAGAATTTACAAAAGGAATTTCACTACTAATTGCCTACTTTACGTACTTTTCTACTACCATTTTCGCACCAAGAGATTTCGTTCCTCCCCTTTTCTCCGTCCTTCGTAAATGCAACCTTTTGTAAGGGAGTTTCAAATCGCAGCTGTCAATAATTATCTAACATTGTATTATTGGATCATGCGCTGNTACTAATTGCCTACTTTACGTACTTTTCTACTACCATTTTCGCACCAAGAGATTTCGTTCCTCCCCTTTTCTCCGTCCTTCGTAAATGCAACCTTTTGTAAGGGAGTTTCAAATCGCAGCTGTCAATAATTATCTAACATTGTATTATTGGATCATGCGCTGGGAAGTTAAGAAAATGTTTAAATTTATATTTTGTTACCTACTTCACCGATTTGAAATCTGAAAACTATCTGAAAACTATACCTTTGATGAGCATGATATGGTATTATAACTTTGGCCCGATATTTGTTAGTACCAGAATAAGAAGAGATAGACTCACGAAAATGTGTACTTATGTATGTGACCAGAACATCGAGCTGAGCCGACTTAGGCTTATGACAACCGAACTTCAGTTCAGATGGCAACTGCAAGCTGGCAACTGAGTTGCTATATTGGCAACTGCATTTTTGTGGTCGATGCGGTAATAATCTAAGATCGTATACCTACATATAAGGTAAACTTCAAAGTCTAGGGGGCGGCTCGAGCCCGCTCCCCCTTCCCCTACGTAGCGACGCCCTTGCTGTTAGCTACAGACAACCAGCCTGTTCGCATACTCCAGGATTTAGTCCGAAATAGTTCGAATCGGTTTCCTTTCGCACTAAATCCTGGAGTGCGGAGACAGGCTAATATTATCCTTCCTTTTCCTTTTTGATTTTGAACTTGTCGGATGTGGTACTGGGCTAAAGGCAGTGTCACACGATTGATACATTGGTATGTTGGCAGTCGCAGAGTGGTATTCTTTAGAAATTTTCGTTCATTTCAATAAAAGAATTTTCAAACAACACTACTCTGTAATGCCAAAATGTACAAATCTGTACAAATATACCAATCGTGTGACACTGCCTTAAGAATTTCATCCAAAGTAATCAAGTATTGTGAAAATTACTTTAATGTGTTTACAGCAGGGTAGCCAACTCATTTTTGAGAATTTCCCGATTTCGACTATGAAATTTCCTTATTTTGCCAAAAAATTCATAAAATTCCCCCTCATGAATATCTCCTTTTTTACAAAAAAAAAATTTTGTATTTTGACATATTGCTGGTCTGTCTGTTTTGTAATTTAATTCAGCTATGTATGTATTGGAGGGCTGCATGAATTCACTAAAAACGGCTTGTGAATTATTCATATACAAAACGAATGAATGATTTTGGCTTCAGATTTGTTTGAATTTGAGTGAATACCTGTTCTGGTAAATGTTCGACATTACAATATTCAAACGNTATACCTTTGATGAGCATGATATGGTATTATAACTTTGGCCCGATATTTGTTAGTACCAGAATAAGAAGAGATAGACTCACGAAAATGTGTACTTATGTATGTGACCAGAACATCGAGCTGAGCCGACTTAGGCTTATGACAACCGAACTTCAGTTCAGATGGCAACTGCAAGCTGGCAACTGAGTTGCTATATTGGCAACTGCATTTTTGTGGTCGATGCGGTAATAATCTAAGATCGTATACCTACATATAAGGTAAACTTCAAAGTCTAGGGGGCGGCTCGAGCCCGCTCCCCCTTCCCCTACGTAGCGACGCCCTTGCTGTTAGCTACAGACAACCAGCCTGTTCGCATACTCCAGGATTTAGTCCGAAATAGTTCGAATCGGTTTCCTTTCGCACTAAATCCTGGAGTGCGGAGACAGGCTAATATTATCCTTCCTTTTCCTTTTTGATTTTGAACTTGTCGGATGTGGTACTGGGCTAAAGGCAGTGTCACACGATTGATACATTGGTATGTTGGCAGTCGCAGAGTGGTATTCTTTAGAAATTTTCGTTCATTTCAATAAAAGAATTTTCAAACAACACTACTCTGTAATGCCAAAATGTACAAATCTGTACAAATATACCAATCGTGTGACACTGCCTTAAGAATTTCATCCAAAGTAATCAAGTATTGTGAAAATTACTTTAATGTGTTTACAGCAGGGTAGCCAACTCATTTTTGAGAATTTCCCGATTTCGACTATGAAATTTCCTTATTTTGCCAAAAAATTCATAAAATTCCCCCTCATGAATATCTCCTTTTTTACAAAAAAAAAATTTTGTATTTTGACATATTGCTGGTCTGTCTGTTTTGTAATTTAATTCAGCTATGTATGTATTGGAGGGCTGCATGAATTCACTAAAAACGGCTTGTGAATTATTCATATACAAAACGAATGAATGATTTTGGCTTCAGATTTGTTTGAATTTGAGTGAATACCTGTTCTGGTAAATGTTCGACATTACAATATTCAAACGAAGTGAAAATAAATTGAATTGAAATAAATGCCAATTTTTTTATGAATATCCATAAATATTTTTTCTGTGCACATACCCAGCGGACCAAATGCTCGCAAATAATAACGCATGCGAGTGAAATGCGAGATTTAACCCGGAAAAACTCTCGCAAATGAATCGGGAAACGATAGCAACATGATTTATATCTCGTTCAGTTTGTGGCAGTGAATCTTTCATCACGGCTCTAGTGCTGCAAAAACATCGATGTTTGAAACTATCGATTTTTCGATGTTTTTGCCACTAAAACATCGATAGTATCGATACTATCGTGGTTTCTTGAGAATTTTAACTTTTTGTTTCAAGCTGAAATCCTTATCAATTAACAAACATAATTTTTTAATAAATTACATTTATTATTTTAAAATTATCCAATAATTAATTTAGATTTTAATTTGACTTGTATTTAAGGTCACATTTAATTTATAATTATATAAAAGTATTCATAAAGCAACAACACTATTAATATGTGTTATAAATTATGTCTTATTAAATAAATTAAAGGCATTAATCCAGGGTACACTTCAAGTTTTTATTCTTAATTTTCCCAATTAGAGATCGCACTGACAAAATCAATTTGTTAGTAATAACCAGGGCAGAAGAAAATAAGCAAGAAACAAATCCGTTTTAAGCGCTTAGATAAGCACAAAAACATTGGTAAATATACTCGCAGAATAAAAAAAAATTAGGTACAGTTTAGTGTGATTTTATTCAGTTTACTTCATGGATTGAAAAATTACAATGGACACACTAGTGTTGCTCGATATTCTCAAATAATGGAGATCTGCGTTGGTTGGTCTTAATTTTTTTAAATATTCGTTATTCGGTATTCAATGCTGCCCGTAGAGACAAACCATTGGTATTAAATTTTTACATCCAAGCAGAAACGAAATTAAAGTTGCGGGTTAATAAAAACTAGATCTCTTTTTATATGTTACTAGCCAATCNGTGAAATGCGAGATTTAACCCGGAAAAACTCTCGCAAATGAATCGGGAAACGATAGCAACATGATTTATATCTCGTTCAGTTTGTGGCAGTGAATCTTTCATCACGGCTCTAGTGCTGCAAAAACATCGATGTTTGAAACTATCGATTTTTCGATGTTTTTGCCACTAAAACATCGATAGTATCGATACTATCGTGGTTTCTTGAGAATTTTAACTTTTTGTTTCAAGCTGAAATCCTTATCAATTAACAAACATAATTTTTTAATAAATTACATTTATTATTTTAAAATTATCCAATAATTAATTTAGATTTTAATTTGACTTGTATTTAAGGTCACATTTAATTTATAATTATATAAAAGTATTCATAAAGCAACAACACTATTAATATGTGTTATAAATTATGTCTTATTAAATAAATTAAAGGCATTAATCCAGGGTACACTTCAAGTTTTTATTCTTAATTTTCCCAATTAGAGATCGCACTGACAAAATCAATTTGTTAGTAATAACCAGGGCAGAAGAAAATAAGCAAGAAACAAATCCGTTTTAAGCGCTTAGATAAGCACAAAAACATTGGTAAATATACTCGCAGAATAAAAAAAAATTAGGTACAGTTTAGTGTGATTTTATTCAGTTTACTTCATGGATTGAAAAATTACAATGGACACACTAGTGTTGCTCGATATTCTCAAATAATGGAGATCTGCGTTGGTTGGTCTTAATTTTTTTAAATATTCGGTATTCGGTATTCAATGCTGCCCGTAGAGACAAACCATTGGTATTAAATTTTTACATCCAAGCAGAAACGAAATTAAAGTTGCGGGTTAATAAAAACTAGATCTCTTTTTATATGTTACTAGCCAATCCCCGCTTACTTCGCGGCGCCTAATAAGAGCTTTTGCGTTAGCCAATGCAAAAGAGCGTTTAAAAACAAAATTAGTCTGTAAAGTCAAAGTTTTTGATTTAAGTTGAAACCACTAAGGCGCAGTATCCTCCTCACACATAGGCAAATAGTAGTAACGCTGTGATACCATATGGAATACCAATCCCTTTTGGTGTCATGAGCTTTACTGATGGTCTTATTTTCACCTGTGAGATCTCTGCCAATCATGCGTAATCTTTTTGTATGATCTTACGTATGCCAATAAAAGTTCTTATAGGGAAACTCAAGAGCACAGAAGTGCATTTTCTTCATAGGAAGGCCAAGAATCCTCGCTGTCCCATAGGATGAAAAGTTTTCCGGTACATTGCTAAATGAGTAGTGTGATCTCTTAAGTATCTTTCAAATGAAGCAGTTGATATACCTACGGTGATCTTTCCTTGTTAATTCACCACTTTTACAATTCGTGGTAAAATTTATGAACTGATTTCAGGGTAGATGCAAGACCGCATGATCGTGCATGAGGGCGTCAGAAAAACTTAACCCCATGCTTCATTTAAACATTTGAAAACTAAATTCGTATAACTTAAACATAGGTCCAAAGCAGACCAACCACACGGGGTTTCTATACATTTCGGCTGCAGCGCCATCCATTGGGCTTATTTTCTGCAAAACCATTGCTTACCATAAAATGAATACGTGTTATGAATTTCTACCTTAACTCCAGCGGCACTAATCGGGTAAATTTGTATCAAAAGAATTTTCTATCATACAGGTACATAGCTCACATTTAAAATTTGAACGAAATCGGTTAATAAATACGATTTTTATAAATAACTCTACTCCAGCACCACCTAGCGAGTTTTATAGTAGCATGTAATTGGACCATATATGTATGTAAGATAACCTCCGACAATCTGACGGAACTCTATTCAGTGTTTTTTGAGTTTATTCCGAACAACGAAAACGGCTATCATTTTATGCAAATAGGTATGTAGATAGGACAGTTTATAGCGAAACTCGTAAAAGCAAAGCTCCATTCTTTGTGAAAAACTTAAAAAAATTCTTCAAAATTTTCACAAAAATTTTACCTTACTGAAAATTAAAGACAAAGTTAGAATAGTTCAATGGGATTTATAAATCTAGGAGAAAATGATTCCCAATCGAGTGATACTTGCGCGTTTACGTAAATGTATATCGATCCAGCCTTTCCAATAATTATCACTTTTCGCCATAACTACGGTATTGATAACATATGTAGCTGTGTAGAATTTCAGGACGTTAGCGTAAGCAGTTCCAGACATAAGCTATATGAGAAGTTCAGTTTGCATGGAAGGAAGGAGCCACGCCCCCTTTCCCAATGCATTTGCAATATATGCATCAGTGCTAAGTTTCAGTTCCCCAGCGTAATTGGTTTTAGTGATATATTGGTTTTTTACGTTTTAGTCTGTATAAGAATTTTAGGAATATCCCGAGCTAAATACCGAGTAAATTTTTGGTCAGAATATTTATTTTCAACGTGTTGCCAAATATGAACCAAGTCGATGCAGCCGTTTAGTAGTTTAGTGAAATGCATTGTAAAGAGAACTGTATGAAATTGTAAAACGTGACGTCTCAGATTTCTTAATTTTTTTGGCAGCAACAACGAAAAGTTTAAATTTTTTTTAGCGAAAACCCTTCCAAACAGAAATAAAAAAAAATTAAGTTTGTGGTTATATCAAGGCGAAATTTTGAGAACGGTGCGTTGCTAACTCTAAATATAAACAACGACGCACTGGAAAAAGTTAATACGTTCAAATACCTAGGAATAATGATCGACGATAAACTAAAACAAAAAAAAAATGGATTCTATATTTTCAATTAGAGCTCTAGCAAAACTGCATTTAATTCCATACATTAGCTTTTGCGTGATGCGCTTGCAAACATACAGACAAACATACCGAAATTTTAGATTTGGCTTCTGTTGATCTAATAAACCCCCTATTAATTTTTCTTTATCATCTATTATGTACAGATATCGGCCTGTTGCAATTTTATTATTCTCAAGTACTCTCGTTTGATACCCATATGGCAACACTTAGTTTATATAGTAAATTTAACTGAATTAAAGTTTTCAAATAAGTGGCAACCCGCTTCAAGAATATTTTCAAAAGTAAGCTTCCTAATCCTCTTTAGTTTAATATTCGTATTGCAATATTTCATTTATTTTACAAATTTCAATGAATACAATCTTTCAATCAGTTGGCAAATCCCCTAAAAATATTTTCAGGATTAAAATTTCCTATCGTCTTTAGTTTGATGCCAATATTGCAATATTTAATTTATGCTATCAATTATATTAAATTAAAGTTTTCAAATAGGTGGCAACCTTCCACAAACATATTTTCAGCTGTAGGCCTTTGTAAATTTCTTTCATTTGACAGCCATATTGCAGTATTCACATTACCGTATCAATTGACCTAAACTGAAATTTTAAACACAGGTAACTCTCTAATTTTTTCTTCTATATTGGAAGCTAAATCTCTAGCGATACAACGGTGAAAACTGCATTCAATTCCATGTTTTCGACTGATGCGCGTACAAATATACAGACAGACAGATATTCAAAAATTCTAAGAATTGTTTATTTGGCTTCTGTGGCTTTAATAAAAACCCACCATATTAATTTTTCTTTAATATCTATAAGGTACAGACATCGACCTGTTACAATTTTATTATATGTATAGATAGATGTAGATATAGATTTCATTTATTTTATCAATTTAATACAATACAATTTTTCAAACAGGTGGCAGCCCCCCCTAAAAATATTTTCGGCAATATAATTTCCTAAACCCTTTCAGTTTGATACTCATATTGCAATATTCAACTTATCTTATAAATTAAATTTAATGTAAATTTTTAAACAGGTGGCAACTCTAAAAAAATATTTTTGGCTGTAAGCCTTCTTCATTCTCTTTCTTTTGACGCCCATATTGCAATATTAATTTTTTCTTATCAATTTACTTAAACTCCAATTTTCAAACAGGTGGCAACTCTCTAATTTTTTTCTTCCTATATTTTAAGTTAGACCTCTAGCAATACATCGGTGAAAACTGCATTCAAATCCATGCATTCGTTTTCGAGTGATGCGCGAACAAACATACAGACAGACAAACAGACAGACAGACAAAAAATCTAAAAATGGTTGATTTGGCTTCTGGTGCTCTAATAAAGACCCCCCCACATTAATTTTTCTTTAATATCTATAATGTACAGACATCGACCTGTTACAATTTTATTATATGTATAGATTTATAGATGTAGATATAGATTTCATTTATTTTATCAATTTAATACAATACAATTTTTCAAACAGGTGGCAGCCCCCCCTAAAAATATTTTCGGCAATATAATTTCCTAAACCCTTTCAGTTTGATACTCATATTGCAATATTCAACTTATCTTATAAATTAAATTTAATGTAAATTTTTAAACAGGTGGCAACTCTAAAAAAATATTTTTGGCTGTAAGCCTTCTTCATTCTCTTTCTTTTGACGCCCATATTGCAATATTAATTTTTTCTTATCAATTTACTTAAACTCCAATTTTCAAACAGGTGGCAACTCTCTAATTTTTTTTCTCCCTAAATTTTAAGTTAGACCTCTAGCAATGCATCGGTGAAAACTGCATTCAAATCCATGCATTCGTTTTCGAGTGATGCGCGAACAAACATACAGACAGACAGACAGACAGACAGACAGACAGACAGACAGACAGACAAAAATTCTAAAAATGGTTGATTTGGGTTCTGGTGCTCTAAAAAAGACCCTCCACATTAATTTTTCTTTAATATCTATAATGTACAGACATCGACCTGTTACAATTTTATTATATGTATAGATAACTAAATCACGCAAATAAGTATTGATCAGTGCTACTATTTGCAAATAAGCGCAAGACGCTGCCATTCTTAGGTTAATTTTCTTTTTCGATGGTCATCTTATTGCCTTTTTATAATCAAGACGTTGCCATTTTTAACTTTATTTTCCTTTTCGATGGTCATATTATTGTGTTTTTTTTTTATAATCAGGCAATATTAAAAAAAAAATTTCCCCATCGATTAAACAGTGAGTTAGGTATTTGCAAATTATTTTTATTTGCAAATAGCTTACGTATAAACGTAGTAATAGTCTTGGTATTGATACTTTGGTTTCGATTCTGGGTAAATCGGTATTCGATACTAAGGTGACGATACCAGGTTCATTCCCGTACGCAACGCGGGATCACGCGGGTGCCCAAAATAGCCCAGAAATTATTCCCGTACTCAACAATATGGGTAATACAACAATACAATATGGGTAAATTGGAACGTATTGGATCGTAAGTGTCTTTTTCTTCCTGCCCGAAACAGCCCGGACTTTTTCTCCGGGTAAAAATTGATAAAGTGTCAAAGTGCATATCAGCCTGCATTTACTTAATGCTTTTAAGGAATAGTGAATGTATTTTCAACCTTTATAGTCGTAAAATCAAATTTGTGAAACATAAATTCAATTTACAAGAGTTTGCGTTTAGTGACAAAAACAAAAACAACGCGAATCAACTGTTTCTCAAATTCGGGGACGAAATGTGGTTTTTTGCGTTCCCTTACTTCTGGATTATGTTCTATTTTTGAGAGGAAACTTTTCGCTTATTCTCTAATTACCGGATCCGGTCCGGATTGTTAAGGAAAGAACCTACTATTGATACCCATATGTGTATTTTCTTTCGATACCGCCTAATGTATCAACAGGTTTGTCCACACTAGCCCGCGGGTACCCGTGGGTGCCCAAAACTGCCCAGAAAGCGTTCCTCACGCTAGAAAAATGGACAATTGAGAGCGAATACGTTCCCTTTTTGGATCGTAAATGTCTTCTTCTTTGAGGACGAAACAGCCCGGACTTTTTTCCGGGCACAAACAGCTGCTGTTGTTTAAATCCGAAAGCAAATTTTATAAAAAGTGAAGTGGAAATATCACAGAATTTTCAGAAAATGTAGTTATTTGGTAATTTTATTAGCCATATAAGATAAATACACGTAAAATCATTGTTTAGAGTTGATATGTTGATTCCGGGCACGAAATGTGGTTTTTTGCGTTCCTCGCGCTTTGGGCAGTTTTGGCAGTGTTGGCACATTTTTGACACTTGTGAGAGAGTAACTTATTTTTACGCTCTAATTACCGGAGCAGCCCGGAAAGCGTGGGGAACGAAGCTAATATCGGAGCTCCAGAGTTTAATAATCTTGAAAACGTAACAAGACTTCTCAAAAAGCGTTGACATCCTAAATGATGTATACTTCGAATATATTTAACTGAACCTCTATCTCCATCTGGCATCACTATGGGCCTATTGGTCTATGGAGGGCGGTCAACCAGCCAGAATAACCTACCCTAACCATAATAACATCAATATCAATATCATCTTCACACAGGCCATATTGTCTTTAAAATTCTATTTAAGTATATTTCCACATTAGTGCCTCTATGTTATCGTTCGCGCGATATTTTAATTCTTATACCCATTTGATACTAGTATCAATACTTGCATGGCATCTTAAGGTATTCAAACCGTATAAACACAGTACAGCCGAAAAAAAGTATGGAAACACATTACCAAGATTGACAAAAGCCCGGTTAAGTGCAACGTTTGTTTGAAAAATCTGAGATCGAACCATTTTTTATATTTTGTTTATTACGCACTGCAGTTGTTTACGATTTCTTATTAATATTCATGAACTGCATCACTCATATTATGTCAAAAATTTTTTTTTTCAAATATCAAATAAAATATCGATATTTTATTTCCGATACCAATACTAACATTTGTATTGATACTAACCGCCCTATTCCCACACCACTGACAAAACTCAGCGGCTGACTATTGCCTGTACTACTGCGCCTAATACTATGCCGCAAATTTATTTTAAGCTGTCGTATGACAATTGTCAGTTTTATTGTTATGACCTACTGAGTAAGTGACAACAATGTTTATATTGTGTTTTAGGAACAGTAATTGTGACAATAGTCATATGGTGAATTTTGTCAGTGTTGTGGGAATAGGGCGGTTAGCTTCTGATACATCATTTGATACTGGTACCGATAGTTTATGGTATCGCAACATCCCTAGCCGCGGCAAAACTGTTCACAATACCGTGGCAACTCGCAAACAGTGATCGCATTTCTGCCACATTGTTGTAGAACTACCACTCAAGGTCTGAAATCTACCACATATTCGCGTTTTTGAGTAGTTTTATTTTTGCTTGACACAATTGTCTTAATTTTAAGAGCAAAAATTGTCCAACACTAAACACTTATATGGTAGCTAAGGATGATATAATACAAGATTCCCCATTCCCGGCGACGATGAAATTTCTCAAGTAAAAATAAACAAAGCTGAATGGGAGGATAAAAAAACTGTAGAATAGTAAGTTTTCTCAGTAATAAATTTTTCGACAGGAAACGCGGTGTTATTGTGTTAAATTGCAAAATACATGATTTATAAAAAGAATTAATACCGAAAATGTTTTGAGAAAGTATTAGCAATTTTATGTGCATCTAAAGTTTCTGAGGCGCTGCCAGCGTCCGGACTTTTCTCCGATCGGACTTGATTTACTTCTTTTTTAAAGTTAAAATCTACTCCCTATGCCGCTTGACTTAAATATGCTTAGATTTTTTTACTTTTTTCCATTCAAATTAAGAATTTATTAAAAATAATATGGTAACTTCTTAAATTTTTGCTCAATAACTTTTATGGAAACCACCAAGGTTTTGTATATAAAGGTCTAACAGAAGTTGTCTCTTTTACTCCCTAAAATTTCTTGCGGAATCATTTTTTATTTCCCAAATCAGGGGATTGATTACGGACCACAAAAATGTTTTGGAAAGGTGTATGCTTAACAACTTGGCAGAGTATATGGTGCCGTTAGCTTTTTACTGCACAGTAGTGCTGCTGGCGAATGAAGGTTTTCAGAGATGAATCACATTAAAAATAAATACAGGAACAGGCTTTAGACGAAACACTTGAAAGTTAGACCAAAGGTCAGAAATTTATACGGCGTCTGATTATTTACTTATATAAAAAAAAAAATATATATATATATATAAATTTATTCATGGAAAGTTTGGTTTGAATACTATTTAGAGATCAAGCTGTTTTACAAGCACGCCGTTTCAATATTATTCTATTTAACAAAAAATTTTAATCTGCTCCGAAAATTTCGTTTTTGCTCCGATTTTTCGAATCATTGACTCCTGAATCGAGTTTCAGTAGTCCGAACGCTGGGCGTTGCTTACTTTTACTTGAGAATTTTCAAAATCGGTAAATCCCAATTAGCTGTTTCTGGAACGTGTCACATTTGTACACTACTTCGTGATGTGATAAAAAGAAAAGCTTGCAGCACTCCGCAAGGTTGCAGAAATCTCTTAAAATATGTTCGAAAAATATCTTAATATGGAAGGAACTGTTTACACTCTCAAGGAAAAAAATTGCCAACCCAAAAATTAAATTCTTTTTAGAGTCTAATTAAAAGGTTTGCCATTTAGTGAAACCTTGCAGAGTTTTTTTAATTTTTGTACATAGTGTAAACCCAGAAATCTACTACATTTTTTGAAATCTCCACATGTTATTCCAGATTTTACCACACAAAAGACGAGTCCGATCACTGCTCGCAAAAACAAGGCAAAGAAGAAGCAGTGCAGCATTCACACAGAACACAATAAACAGCTGTCAAATTCCAGAAGTCAAGTACATAAAAAGGACACGGAAAATACTGCATTTATCCTTTATAAATATTTAGAAAATAAAATATATATATCAGATCACATTAGTAAACCTTATTCCACATGGCGCACTACAAGGGGGCCGCCAGCGAAGCGGGCCGGGCGGCGCAATTGATGAAAAAACGTGAGATTGCCCAGCAGGAGATTGAGTTTCGCAAGAAGAAAATCGAGGAGGAGTTAAAGCTAGACAAGATTGAAAACAAGTTCGCCGCACATTATGACGCCGTGGAACAGCAACTCAAGAGCTCGACCATTGGTTTGGTCACTTTGGATGAAATGAAAGCAAAACAAGAAGATATTGTAAGGGAACGTGAAAAAAAGTTAGCGCAGAAGAAAGATGAGAAAGAACGTGAAAAACAGCGTGCTCTGGAAGCTATACAGGCGGAGAAAAACAAACAAAAGCGTCAAATACAAGCTCTCTCCTTCAGCTTCAATGATGGTGAAGAAGACGGCGAGGATGAGAACGAACCAGAGGACGCAGACGACAATGAAGTTAAAGAAGAGGATACTCCACCCAAGAAAAAGTGGACAGACCTCAGCGACGATAACGCACCACCAAAAAAAAAGAAAATTTTTAAAAATCCGGAAGTAGATACATCTTTTCTGCCGGACCGTGAGCGCGAGGAGCAAGAAAATCGACTACGTGAACAACTGCGACAAGAATGGGTGATGCAACAAGCAGCATTAAAAGATCAAGAAATAACCATTACTTTCAGCTACTGGGATGGTTCGGGCCATAGACGCAGTGTTGTAATGAAGAAGGGTAACTCAATATATCAATTTCTACAACGCTGCCTTGAATTACTGCGAAAAGAGTTCAATGAACTAAAAACAGTTATGGCAGATCAATTAATGTATGTGAAAGAAGATTTAATTCTTCCACATCATTATTCATTTTACGATTTCATTGTTACGAAGGCTCGGGGTAAAAGTGGTCCTCTATTTCAATTCGATGTACATGATGATGTACGAATGATTAGCGATGCAACTGTGGAAAAGGAAGAGTCACATGCGGGCAAAGTGCTGTTACGTTCTTGGTACGAACGAAATAAACACATTTTTCCAGCTAGCCGTTGGGAGCCTTATGACCCAACGAAGACATACGATAAGTATACCATAAAAGATAAGAGCAAAAAATCATGAATGGAACCTAATTCTAGGTTAATAAACTGATATATAAAAACAGATTAAATTATCATTGAACTCATTCATTTGTCCATAGAATTTAAAAGACTACTTATCGTATCGGCATATCTACGAACTGACTGACAAGTCCTGAGGTTTATAAAATAACCGCTACACCGCGACCCACGACAGTCGGGTCGACCGGAACCGGAACGACCCAGATTTATATCTGGCCAAGGACTGTCACTCCAGCAACACTCCCCAAAAAGTCTTTGAGGAATTTGTATGCTGCTACAACAACAACAACAGCATACCTAATAGCCATAAACCAGTGGCAGATCCAGGGAGGGAAAATTGGGAAATTTCGCTAACTCTTTGATGTTTGCATATGACGTTTAACTTTTTTCTGCTGTACATTCAGCTTCATTTCGTAAGTCGTAACTTAGGCTAAATTGTACGACTCGACAACAGTAGCATTGTCTACTGTCGTACTGAAATAAGTAAACGACCAAAATCGTCGAAAACTATACAGTGCTGCCAAGTTTTTCCATTTTAATACAGGGTGCGTTCAGAAATGCATCAAGTCAAAGCATCAGTCTCTTTTACTTCTAAACTATAATTGATGAAATGCCTTATTTACGCAACTAGGTTCCAATTAGGAATTTAACCGTGGTTGCGCATATTGGACATTTCCATCAATTATAGTTTAGAAATAAATGCGTATGATGCTTTGGCTTGATGCATTTCTGAACACCCACACTAGTCGAGTGGAAATTTTAGGCAATAGCGTGAAATTGTCGATACGATTCGACTCTCGAAAAACGACTTGCATTCCACACGACTCTCGCAATAAGGGTGATTATCTTTCATTTTGTCATAATCTTCAGCTGGATCGGAATGCATTTGCGTACCTATATCTTAATAAAAATTAATGCGAAAAAGTTTAGTAATATCATCGTCCTTAACTATAATGGAGACAATCAGGAAGCTCCGAAAATAAAGACTTGGGCTACCGTTTGCAAAGCTCATCAAAATTATTTTGGATGATTGGCTGTATAATAAACAAAAAAAAAAAAATAAACAATTTTTGCGGTGGACCACATATTTACAGGTGTTTAATTTCACCGAAGACATTGGTCGCTTGTTTTGCAAATATTAAGATGTATGCAATTGAATTTTCTTTGTTGCTCAAATCGAAGAAAAATTTTTCAATTTTAAAAATAATTTTTTTTTTTACAAAAAAAAACGATTTTTGAAAATAAGGTATGGTAGCATGAAATATCACAATCTGCTTAAGCTGAAATTAGTCTAGAACGCAGAACGTATACTTAAACACAGTCTGTATACGCGGAATTTTGTCGATTACTGGAGGCCTCAGTATTGCTTACTACACTGTTGCCACTCATCAATGCCTTTTCATAAACTTACCCTTTCAACTACACTTTCGTGCTATAATAGATTTTAGCTAAATATAAACTACTTAGTTTTCAACAAAAACCTTATTCAATAATAAATTTCAAATATTTTGAATAGGAACTTATACCTTTTTTACCATCTGTAAAACTGACGAAGTGGCAACCATCTAAAGAAAGAGAAATCAGCTGACACGGAAAAATCTAAATTCCGCAGATTTCTGCGCTACGGGCTACAACTACAGAAAAATTCTGCGGTGTTGAGTTTTCATTTACATGGCGCTTTGGTAAGACAGATCGTGTCAGCTGACTCGGGTTTACGTACCGGTAGGTTTACGTTCTTGACTAATTTCAGCTTTAATTGTCATGTAGTTAATATGGCGCCCGAAAAGTGACAATGAAACTTCCTTTTTTGTATCATATGGGGTGTTCACAGTTCGTTCCAAATAGTGTCTCAAAATGTAGACGTCTACATTTTCAGACACAATTTGGAACGAACTGTGAACACCCCAATAGATTTAGATTAGCACAGACACAAACCAAATTCGGTCTAAATAAAAGTGGTGTTTAAGGCGAGTTAATACAGTTCAATGCGAGTGTGAGCGTGAGCTTTTTATTTTGATCAATGTCTTGTTATTGTTATTACTCAACTTTTTGCTATAGTTGAGACATGAAAAGATAGAGAATTAAGATATCTTTCAAAATTATAGAATAAAAACTAATTTAAAATGCATAATATGCCTTTTTTCGAGCTATGGTTCTATGCATTTTTTGAGTGAGTAGATGGTGTTTCAGTGTTTCAATGTAGAATTAAAAATTAACGATATATATCGATATATCGAGTTTTCGTCTCTTAAATATCGAAAATATCGAGTACGGCGGATATCGATACTTTTGCAGCTCTACTTTGTGAACGTTCACGCTCACGTTCGCATTGAACTGTATATCAGGCTTTAAAGGAAAGCTATTTGTATGGCAAACTCCCAGGGCATGAATCACGTATGACGACAACCGTCTGAATGATATCATGTCGATATTGTCTTGCTTCATAAAAATCACAAATTGTTTGATCGTTTGTGCGATATCGTCAACTCGATTCCAGTTTTGCTTCACGTAACAGTAACAGTAACACGTAACAGGAACACAAATGCATAAATCAGTGTTTTGACAACATCGTTTTGTCAGTATCGTTTGAACGACTATCGTTTCAAAGTTATGTGATGGTTTATGAGTAGTGTTTAACGTTTACCTGCAAAATGGCCCAGAAACTCGAGTTAAAGGCTCAACGTGAACATAGTATAAGCTAGTTATATTTGTTGTGGTTTATTCACATTTCTGGGGGCTTGGCAACCGTGCTCAATTTTCTTACTTGCTTTTTCTGACGTTTGGATTTTCGCGTTTTGGCGTTTATATGTCAGTCGCATTTTAGAATTTCTGTGAGTTGGTTTTTTGTTTTGGGTGTTTCTTTTTGTCTACACTTGCAAACATAAATTTACGTGAATATAAATAAAATAAAATAGAAAGATTAATAATAGTGTATAAAGAATGATTGGTACATTATCAGAGATAAAACGATTCCTGCATTGGGGACCAATTACTGCTTTAAGTAAGTTTTTTTTGCTATCTTCCATACATATACATAAATGAAATATGTAATTTTTAAATAATTTATCTATTTTGCGTCGGAATCGGAAGTTATGTTTGTTATGCTTGTTCATTGGCGTATTTTTTCATGCATGGTTCTGTGACGATGCGAATTGCAAACGACCACTTATCCTACCACATATGGACATATGTTTATGAACAAAGTGCAGATAACTTGGCAACTTATTTTACACTTATTTGGTGAATTCAGCGAAATTCCCATGTGTTGGTTCCTGGAGCAGTTGTGATTTTTACACCTTAAAGAATTTTACTTCGAGTGCGTACATGTTTAACACGCTCTATTAAGTTTTGTAGATGGGGAGTGTGAATTAATATGCTTTACAAACGGTATGATCTTCTGAGGACTGCAACAAAAATAGTATGCCTCCTTCATTAGTTCAAGCGTGCCATGTTCTTAATTATATGCAACTTCCGCATTCGCACCAAAACGGAAATTATTAACTTTCCTACACTTGGGCTTGGGTAGCACGAAGGTATAGGCTAATCAAGCATTATGTCCTTTGGTTTTGCTAATATTCATTCATGTTGAGCAGTGCACGTTAGTGCCGTGATATTTATTTAAGTAGTTGACCATTGGTGGTCACAAAATTTGGTTTTAGTAAACTTGTCCTTATTCGTAATACACAAATCACGCCTCAACTGTGTTTTGGTAAAGTAAGTATTTAATTAAATCGTAATTTTATATTCCTTAGTAGTTTTGATTGATATACCGAAGTGGCTTTGTGGATACTTCGATGCTGTGTCCGGGACTGCTAACTGCCATGTTCCGTTCTGCGACGAAGTCGACACTTCTGGCGTTAAAGTCGTCAAGTCGTTGCAAATTGTGAAGCATCCGGAACGCAAGTATATTTATATCTTGCAATATTTCAAAAACTACCAAATATTTAATGTGTATATGCCATAAAATTTTTAGTTTGAGAGTTGACAGCTGTCAAATCAACTGCTAATTTCTTTAAAAAATAAAATCTTTTTTAAAATACCACTTATTAGGTTTTTAGTCCCGCTAGTCACGAATTTTATTCCAAATTAAAAGTTTGACAGTATACAGCTGTGATTAGGTTTTTCGACGTTCCCACGACAGTCGGGTCTACGTAATCGGAACAACCCAGATTTATATCTGGCCAAGGACTGTCACTCCAACAACACTCCCCAAAAACCCTTTGGGGAACTTGTATGCTGCTACAACAACAACAACATTAGGTTTTTAGACATGCTGATAGCGAATTTTATGTCAAATTAAAACTCTGAGAGTTGACAGCTTACAAATAAGCTTAATTTTTCTAAAAATAAGATAATCTTTAAAAATGCCACTGAATAAGGTTTTATACATGCGAATCACGAATTGCGTGTCTAATTAAAACCATACGTATCGGTGGTCAATTTCTCTAGAAATAAGGAAAATTTCCCACAAATTAAACGCACTCTGTTTTAAGGCTCATTGATCTTGAATTATATATCACATTCAATCTTTTTCGGTTGACAACTGTCATTTTCAATGGAGTAAAACAATATATTTGTTTAGCAAAATTTGATTTATTATATACGAGGGAACATATCTAATATTACGTTCAAATTGGCCCCATTTAACTTGTTAAATGAAAAAGAGCTTTTTGGAAAACACAATCGTCCACGTTGAACATTTGGAGTTACCAATAAAGATTAAAAAAAAATATTTCAAATCAAGTTTTTGTGTTTCAATTTGTTTTGTGCGTATGTCTGCTTCATGATATTAACGCATACGGATAACTTAGAGGCTTCAAAATGTTGAATTCGTATGCACTATTTATCTCTGCGTTCGATGAGACCTCTTGGAAAATAACTAATTACCGCTTTGTTTTCTTTGTTGGCGGGCAGATATGCATACAATTTTGATATTTTTTGATAATTTTTAATTTTTAATATTTTTCAGAATATAAGCAGAAAGCTTTCTGATACAACTCTGCGCCGAACTGGTTTTCGAAACGATTTAAATGATTTAACTGGTTCAATTTTCCATCAACAATTGCATGCCATTTAACTTGTTTATGAACATGTATTGTTTATTTAACTGGTTCAAGCCCATTTAACATGTTTAGCTCGTCAATTTGAACGTAGTATAACATCATGATTCAAGAATTAAAGGCTTGCTCATTAGTGACATTCGAGTTTTGACACTCCCTTAGCTCCCTTACAAAAGCTTTGCACACTCACACGAACCCACACACAGTGCCTTGCTAAGTCGACGTTCAGACACGAAAACTTTTGTTGCGGAAACTCTAAGCTTGTAGGGGAGAGAGCGACGAGGAAAGGGGACGGGTACCGAGTCGCCCTTACTCGGGAAACACGCTTTGTGCTCTCGTTCGTCTGAGTAATTCAAGTTGGCGATTCACAGCTGACAACAACAATTGCGTACAAAAGAGTTTCTGTGTGTGAATGCAAAGGGCAACACCAAAAGAGAAATCGCCGATAATAAGAATCTCGAGCTTCCGTGTTTGAACGCAGACTAAGGGAGCCGATTTTGTCAAGAGGGAGCGAACCCTTGGTGTATTTAACAGGTGATAGCAGCACGCTTTTATTTTTCTTCGCCTCACGGCTTCATATGTCAAATGGCTGCTGTTGGTTGGTTGGAGCAGTTGATTGTTTATTGTTTTCTGTTCTGTTTCACATCCTTCGTATGAAATTTTTGACAGTCCTCGCCGCAAAAGCAAAAACAAAATACATGTACATTTTGTTATTGGCGTACCGATACCACCTTATTGAATACGCCTTGGAGCAAACCTTTTATTATTGAATCATGGTATAACATGAATTTATGATCAAATTATGAAATAATAACAGTTATTATATTCATAAGTTAGGGATAGATCATGATTCAATAATACAAGGTTAGATAATTATTGACAGCTGCGGTTTGACACTCCCTTACAAAAGGTTGCATTTACGAAGGACGGAGAAAGGGGAAGAATGAAATCTCTTGGTGCGAAAATGGTACTATAAAAGTACGCACAGTAGGCAATTAGTAGTGAAATTCCTTTTGTAAATTCTAATGTATTTGCAGGAATTCTGGCATTTTAAACGAAATGTTGAGCGTAATATTGATATATCTACGTGAATTGCGTAATTTATGTGCTATTTAGCTGTATAAAAATTGCAAAATGACTCAAAACTAAAATAAGACTACTATGAGATTGATGTAAACATCCAATTTAAAAACAGTTTATGTTTTCATCAGTTAATATGCTTCATATGCATATACAAATAAACATATTGCACAAAAGCTTGTACTTTATTTCACACCAAAGCTACACTGTTTCCATGTAAATTTGCAAAGAAGCAACACGTTGCCTCTGCTAAGGAAGCGGTGCGAGAGAGACAACTGTCAGTTTATCGAACCTTGTATTATTGAATCATGGGGATAGATGGGGCCATCTGCTATATGTTCGGCCCAAACAATTTAATCTAGGCCCCGATAGTTTTTTTAAAGATTTTTTTATTTTATACGAAATTCGTCATTTCCAAACCTTCAGTTTTCTCATTTTTAAATAAAGTTATTTAGGTTTGAGTTTTTGGAAATTTCGGACGCCGAATTGGATTTTGCATTTGAATTTTCAAAAACTAGTTTGAAATTTGTAATGAGCGAACTTAAGAACCTCTAAATACTAAATTTCACGAAAATTCAGCAATTTATTGAATTATTGGACGCAGTATTGGATTTGTTACTGGAAATTTGCAAATATAGAATAAATTACATTACATTTGTCCATGATACAAAAAAGAAGGTAGTTTCATAAAAAAACAACTTTTGAAGGATAATAAAATTTTTTTTAAGCTTCATAAACTGTGAGTATTATCATCGCCTTGCCACTTTGATAATATTAAAACAATAATCGGAGTATTTTCCTTCCCATATTTATACCAATTTAATAATATTTCAAATGAAAAACCATTATCAGTGCTTGGTATTTTTTTACTTACGTAGCTCGCACTATTATTATTAGAAATACATAAAATGTAGACTATTAAAGAAGACTTCATCGTAATTGTTCTTTTCATTTTATAATAAAAACCGCGCGCGCATTATGTTGACATTTTTTCGTTTTCTTATTTTGAATACAATCTTGCGATCTAAAAATATAATCCTAAAGCTTGTTCTTCCCAAATAAAACATTTTTATATTTTGGTTTAAATTTACTTTTAAATTTCTAATCAGCTTTTACAAAAAATTAGCTTTCACAAATTTAGAACTTAAAGTTTCTAATGTATGCGAAGAAACCTGAAGTTGCCTTGAACAGACCGCCCTCCCTAAACAATTAACATATCGTCATATAAAGTACACAACCGCGTATCAGCAAAATACAAAACTCCGTATGTGAGGATGCATCAATTATTTTCTAGAGAGTAAAAACGCTCATATTTCAAAACGGTTCTCTTTTTTTATAAAGCAATCGCATTTCTGGCTAGTATATTTCAGGACGAATGGATAAGGCTTGAGCCAAGAGGTTGTGTGAGCAAATCCAATTTTTGGCAAAAAAATGTCAGTTTCGCGGTTTTGGAGAACGACGATGCGCGGTTTTGTACCTTAAACCATGATAAAAACATAGCAAGGTAGAACCGTTCTCTTAATTTGTCGGCCATGATTTTTTTTGAAGTTTGCCAACATTTTAAAATCATATAAAAGTGAAAATAAAAAATTGAAATTATTCGAAATTGTTGTTGCTTGAGATGGAAAATGAAAATGTGTGTGTGAGTTTGTGAGTAAATTTAAAAGCTAAATTGTTTGGAAACGTCAAGAATTTTAAAAGTGACTCTCAGCGGTTCTACCTTACTATATTTTTATCATGCTTTAACGATATGTAAGTATAATTTTGATCACTTTCTTCATGCGTTGTAAAACCTAGTCATCAACCCCATTTTCGAAATTATGTAGCCGGCATAATTTTTAAGTCCATCATATTTCACACCTTTGAATGTACTGATAAAATCTTCTGCTTAAAAAAAAAATATTTCTTCTAGTGATCAGGTGGCATGAATTTGATGAGATGTCATAATTTTATTAAAAATCAAATGGTTAACAACAAAAACGAATCTAATTTGTCGGAAATTTTGTACGAATAGCAACTCGTGTCGGAGCCATTATTCAGTTATTAAAGGTTTTGTAAGTAGCTTGTTTTCAAAATTTGACACTCCCACCCACAGGGATGATTTATGGAAGCAGGAGAAAGAGGGGAAGAATTCAATCACACTTCCTAAAATGGGAGCTAAATTCCATAAAAAGGTGTGGATAATAGTGAATGGTGGTATTTTAAAGCAAAAACGAATTTGATTTAATTATTTAATGTAAACAAGCTTATTTACATCGAATATAACCCCTGATTGTTATTAAAAATAAATATTTCTATGTATATACCAAACTTGCGTACGTCAGATGGCGCATAACTCGAGAATGGATGGTCTACTTTCAGCTTTTTTTTTTGTTGTATTTGTTTGCCAGATGATGCATATGAAGAAGCTATTTGTTTGTGGAAAATATGCATTATATTTATTTAAAAAAAAAACGAATATCGAATATGGTAATTCGAATTCTTTGAAGTCGCATTAATGCTCTGGGGAGAATATTCAACATTGGCTTACACAGCCGCAATTGACGATTCGTGCCGGACGAACTGAGGAAGAATAAAAAGAACACGCAGTTATGTTCAAAATATGTAAATATGTAAAAAAAACGATTTGATTTAGAAAATCTACGTATTTACTTTTAATTAGGTTGACTTTTTTGATAATATTTCCGAAGGAATGATAAAGTCTTTAAAGTTACATCTTTTAAATTCGACCTTAGTTTATTGCACAATCAGGAGCTTTTGATTTTAGTGATTATGCATAGTGTCGTAAGTATATGGTAAAAATCGCTGTGCGTTATTTTTCAGAAGAAAATATATTATAATGAGAGTTACTGTAGTGTTTATCCGATCTGAAACAATACCCGCTCGCTGTAATCCCAAAATAGCTAAAATATCAGTTATTCTGGATTATTCAAATTTAACTAAGTTTTTCCGAGTAGCTTTTTTACCGCTTGATATTTGAAAATGGCGTTAAAGTAATATATTATATATAAGATACTCTTGAAAATTACACCAGACCTGAATGTGTGCCTGTAATAGAACCAGAGTTATGAGTATTCGAAACTTATCATCTGGAAGGAAGCTCAAGAAAATAGTTCACAACTCGCACTCGCGTTTTAAATTTTTTTCTGCAGTCCCGCAAATCCCGCGTATCCCGCTATGTAATCCCTAATTTCTGATCCCGCAAAAATGGCACGGGACCCCGCATTTGCGGTATTGGATTCCCTAATAAGGACGCATAAGTACTGACAAATCCTTTTAAAATTTAATCCTTCAAAATTTGCAATACGTATTTTGAAACAAAAAATTTATATTAAGGGCTAATTTACACACGAACATATCCTCGAATTTCGCCCTTCTAAGTTTATTAGCTTAAAAACTGAAATTAATTAAAAAAGCTTTTTCAATACGTATTCGTCCGAAACAGAATTCGCCCTTTAATTTGGGACGCATATTGTTATTCCACATTGCACTAAACTTTTTTAAAATAATTTTTTGAATTGATCTTATATTTAAAATTTTGACGTTTAAAAAAATTCTGACGTCAGAGGGAAAAACTAAGACCGCAGTTTCACTATATCTTCGTGAGTATATTTGTGTGATTTGAAATTTTTTGGTTTTGTCGTGTTCTTACGGGAGTGAAATGACAAATAAAATAATGAAAAAAAATGTTTTTAAAACAAGCTTTTATTTAACATGTACAATCAAAAGAATAAAATAAAGTAGTTAAACAAACGATTTTTTAGCAAAAAAATTTTGTAAAAACTGCACTTAAATTAATAAAACAAAATAAGTTAAGCCTTCGCTAAAGTAACTAAAAGCCAAATAGTGAAAGGAGTTACTCAAACTCTAATGAAAATTACTAAGAAGTTATACTGATTCACTTCGTTATTAAAACTCTCTGTAAAATTTGAGTGCCGTAAGATACATAGGCGGTTTTGTAATTGGTCGATGGGCGGTTTTGCAAAAAATCGACGATATGTATATCCGTACATATGTCCATATGTGCGCTCTTAAGACGAATGCACAGGAAATTAAAATTATTATAACGTTGCTAGAGCACTTTTCAGATTTAAATCAAATCAAATTATTTGATAAACAAATTTTTACGTAGAATGCTGAAACCGAATCTCAAAAGCACGACAGAGAGTTTGACGCTGTCAAACGACAACAATTGACTAAGGGCCGTTCTATATCCGGTTAACACTAACCGGTGGTAAAATGTCGATAATGACGTTTAACTGGGAGGGGAGTGATAACCACACATTGAAAAAACGGCCCTAAGGGTGGTTTTCGCCATCTTTGGCTAACACTAACCCCCATTCAAACATCGATATCGACATTCTCTGTTATATGCATAGCAGTAGCGCTCTATGAACAAACAGTTCTTATAAAGATTTTATCTTGTCGCTTTAAATAGAAAAGTTCTTTAAATGTTCACCTAAGCTAATCCTCTTGACCACTTCGGCATGTTAATTATAGAAAATTGTTTTCCGTTTACCTTTAACATCCCATGGCACACGCCTATGTAGCATTATCCGCATCGCCTTAACAGTATTCAGAAGAAGCACATCGCACTAACTGAAATTTTTTCGCCTGCGGGATATTAGAAGTATGTACACTTTTTAGATGCATGCATGTGCATTTTTCAGGCATTAAGCGCTGGTTATACTTACATTGCAAGTGCAGGGCATAGAGAAGCAGCGCATGTGAAGCAGTGGTGTAATTGTACTCGGCATAGAGCGCATAATTTTCCAGAATCAGCTGCTCACTGTGATCAGTTAGTCTGTTCCACTACTCCAGCATTTAGTTAGGAAAACATAAGTGAAGAATGCTTATTCATAGCTTAAATGAAGTCGACACTAAAGTTAGTTGCTGCTTTTTGTCATAATTTTCAATGAAATGGCGGCAACTAACTTTATAATTGACTTTGTTTCGAATATAAATATGCCCCAATGTATGTACAAGAACGACTTCTCAGTAATTCCCCTAAATCTGATGGGTACTGGAACAGACTAATGAGAGCAATGGGAGTGGCATCTCTCTTTGAAAATGTCACATAGCGAAAAATCAAAATTCTCCAGACTTAGATGCCATGCCCTGTCATGCGCTGCGTAGGATAATCGCTTGTATGCAAAGCTCGTTAAACAGATTCTCTATGTGGCAGTACTCATGTTATGCGCTGCAGCACAATGCAAGTATAACCAGCGCTTTATATCGTATCTCTTTATTTCTCTAACTCCCTATGTGAGGAAACCTAATAATGTAATTTTTAACAGAAGTGCCTAAAATTTAACAATTTGGCTATGTTAAACACAGTTGAAGCTAATTTTCGGTATTTCTCTTACTTGCGCCTGAAATTATACTTATTATTAAACAAATGTATAGCGCTTTTACGTTTTTTGACAAATTGTGCTCTGTTAGTCATAAATTTTACTGTATTTTGACCGCCTTCGTATCAAGACCCGTGGACCATCTAGGGAATTAATTTACATTAGTTGCGTTCGACAAGTCAAAAATTTGTAAGTTTTTCCAAATTTTTACTGGATGGCGTTCGATAACGACAAAAAATTATCCAACACACAAAAATTGAGAGAGCAAGCGTTCATTTTGATGCAAGAGAAGCGTTCATTTTGTACTGGCAAAATTTTAGTCAGCAAAAATTCTCCAACACGAAAACATATGGTTGCAATTTTTGTGAACAAACAAAACAACAAACAAAATAAACAAAGTCAGCTGGTGTGTCTTCTTCTTCCGGTTTTTGCAAGTGATGGCTAATTTCCTGTTCGTTTACTTTTTTGCTTTTTCTTCTCTTTGGGAGAGAATTTTCGCTTACTCTCTTGATTTTGATTGTTGGCTGGTGTTGGCTAATTTTGTTATCGAACGCAACTATTGTATATTGCATTGTCATCGTGATTGAAACTATGCGGAAAATTTCAAGTCTCTAGCTTGTCGGGAAGTTAGTTTAAAATCGATTGGAAATTTCCGCGGGATGGCCAAGTTAAATAAAAATTTGTAAAAATGTATGCCAATTAAAAAGTGCCATGTGGAATTAGACTTAGTGAATATTTTTATGCACGTAATTTTGCGAAAATTGTTTAATGCCAAACATTGCCAATGAAAATGTTGTCATTTAATGCCTAGTGTGAATTCACATAAGATACTACATATGTATATGTATCTCGGCATCAGGAAATTAAAATTATCGTGGCCTTAAAGTAGTATATGTGACAAGCCCCAAGTCCACTTAAATACAAGGATACATACTAAAAAAATACAGTTATACAAAGTGAATAGCTGCCACGCCGTACATTGGTGCTAAAAACATGGCCATGAATTTTGTTTTTTGAGTGATTAATTAAATATTTGTTAATAACAAATTTATAAAATTTTTTGATTAATATCAAAAAAAAAAAATAATAATAATAAATAATAAATAATATAAAAAAAATTATACGAATAATTTGGTAAATAATTTGTGTTATTTCATTTGCAATATAAATAAATAAAATAAATCAGTGTGTTTTAAAATTCTCCGATTATAATTCGAAGCAAAATTTTATTATATTTCATTTAAAAATGTAACTTGAAAACGGTTCAGATTTGTGTCGCACTGGGCGCTGCTTGACTAATTGTAAGCCCACTTCTATGTAGGCTCTCTTAGGACTGCGTGTAATAATAATGCTTTGCATAATTTTCCAAATAAAAACCAGGAACTGGATAATCAAGACTGAATCCTATTATACATACGTAGCCAATTTTGAGCCCCGGTAATATGTTTTAGAAGGCACGACCATTTTGCCATTCCTCCAGTCGGCCACTCTAATCTACATACATATGTACATATCGCAGACGTTCTTCAAAAATGTACTAACTAGAAATGTTACGTTATGAAGAAGGGAGCCTTTACAATGGGGTTTAGCAACGAGTTACTACAAAATATTGCTTCAGATTTTGTATGGAGGTTTGCTTCTAGCACATATCATCAATTAAATTCGTTCGATTCCCAAACTTTAGTTCACTAAACTATGAATTCAGCGCATTCATAGTTAGTGCTGCCTTTGGTTTTTGTTTGTTTTTATGTTTTGACAATTCTAAATCAAAATAAAATAAATCACAATAAAATAACTCGAAATCAGTGGTACCATTCTCACGAATTTCGAATTTGCGTGAGAATTTCGTGATCAAGACGGAATTCATGATAGCGATGTCACGACGGGATCTCCGACGGAATTGATAATAGACCTGTGATTTTTTGGAATATGTCATTCTTCCAGCAAACGGGCGATAACTGCATACGCATATGAGTATGCGCACGTTAACTTTACTTAACCATAAATAATACTCAGAATTTTAATCACTTTTCCTTATTTCCATAATTTCAGGCATAATAAAGGTAATAACTTTAACTACGCTCTATATGAACTCAATGTGGTGGCCACCGAATGCCACTTTGGGTGGTTTTATTAATCAGGGACTGTTTCTGCTGCTCTCCTCAGTAGCCACCTTCAACTACATAATGGCAACGCTCACAGGACCTGGTTTATTGCCCAAAAAATGGAAACCAAAAGTAAGTGCACTTAAAAAGTTGTTGTACTGCATATTTTTATGTACACAAATTTACATACGCACCTTTCTACATATTTACGAATGACTGGTTTATATGCATGTTAAGATTATGCATACATACTATGTTTATTGAAACTGTATTCTTTGTTGCGCCCTTATTTGTACACAGTCGGAAATTGCTTAACCGCACAAGACGACAAGTCAAGTGGGGTCAATAAAATTCCTTATAAAGGTAATGAATCTATCTGTCTTACCATCTCGATAATTTTTCATAGAAAATGTCTTTTTAGTTGACGGTAATTTTTAATTTTTAAAACTTCCATCCATATTCCCAGATTTATTTTGAACAAACCATATTAAAAAACACGTAATTTTTAATTAAAACTTTAATGGCCATATAAAAATTAAAAAGTACCTTTAACTTCTTCATGACGCAATGGTCGGAACTGAACCAAAATAGTATGGGGCCACCTTTGAGGTACCACCTTTCCGATAAAAAGAATAATCGGTTCACATGGTTCAAAGCTATCCGGTAAGTAACATACATACAAAAAAATATTCGCTTAAAAATACTCAGTCAGTGTTGCATACCCCACCTGTAAAACTCTAATATCTTAGCTGTTGGGTAAGATGCTGCAATCAGTATTGCCGTTTTGATCCATATACTTCAAAAGTGATACGTGTTTGTGCAAATTTTCGGAACATACTTTATTTTTTCGCTCATTTCGCGCGATACTGTACAAATTTTGATACATGTTAAAGAGAAAATATATTTTTATGTACGTAGTGGCAGCTTTTAAAATTTCATCGAAAATACTAAAACGTTTTGGGGTCAAATAAGCTTAATGAAAAATGCTTTAAATGAACTATGTATAAAGAGCTGACTTCATTCATTTTTAATTTACTTTACTTGCCTCATAAATAGCTCTGCAGCTGCAGAGCATATATTTTCAGATTAAAAATTGATCCAATATGTAAAGAGAAATAGAATTTCATTAGAAACTGTTGAGAATATGATGGGTCGTATTCATTGGGCCTGAGCACACTAGCCTGCTCAGTCGGACTGAGCAGTCCACCACTCGAACGCACACTGGACTGGGCAGTGGGCCGAAAACAGGTTTCAGTTTTGTATACACCCTGCAGTAAAATTTAGAGACAGTCTGACAAAGTGCTAGTTCCAAACTACATATTTATCTCAGAACTAGCTCTGAACTAGTGCAAAAGGAACGCAGAGCGCGACAGTTGAAACTTGCGGTGTATATGTGCAAATGCTCACTAATCGTACAATACGAAAGTAGCTCAGCGAGAAGACCTCCGACTCAACCATCGTTGGTCGCGAGTTGAAATCGCGGTGGAGGCAGTTGTGAGTTTTCAAATTAAATTAATTTAAATTGTTGCGTACAGCTTATATGTTTTTTTTAATAAAATATGTAACAAAAACTGAATTTGTAAAAGAAGAGAAAAACGAAAAAATGTCCAAAAATCTAATCGCAAAAACGTTTTCTTATAAAAAAAACTGTCCAAAATGGAACCGGTTAAAAACTGATTTCAAAGTAATGCACTGGGCGACAATTGCCACCGCCACCCTGTGGGAAAAATCTCTAGTTCTGAACTGGTGCGCTTCTAGTACATTTAGACCCAGTACTGGGTCGCGATAAATCTATTTTGCATGCAAGCAACTGGCGAATTTAACATGGCGATGTCCTAGGAAGTGTCAATTGCCCCCCGCTAAATTCTATAGTTCCGAACCAGTTCGGAAATCGACAGACGAAAGAAAAAAGTATCATGATTTTTCAATCTTTTTGGTTCATCCATGTGTGCGATTTTAAGTTGTTTTAGAAGAAATGTGCTTTCAATTTGAAATTAAATTTATTTGAATGATTGTAAGAAATGTACGTTTACATACCTTTAGCTGTAGCTGAGTTTGCAGAGGTGCTCGCTGTTATTTCTTAGATTCCAGACGGTCGCAAGATGTTGAAATGTTAACACAAATTTTAGTTTTGTATTACCAAGCTATGAAAAAGCATCTGCGAAGCACAGAATAGAAGCGTATTTGAACGAAAAAGCCGCCAAACACATATCTATGTAAAGTAAACAAGCCCCCCGCTGCATCCCTTATTCGATAATTCCGAACTAGTTCTAAATTCGACAAATAAGATCTAGTTCGTTCTGCATTTTTTTTTCTATAGTTCCGAACCATTTCTAAATTCGTCACTTTAGATATAAATTTCTAGTGAAAAAACTGAAAAAAATTAGTTTTTTTTTTAAATTTGATTCACTAGTCCGCGGTTTCCCTACAGGGTATATTATAACGGTAGAAGGACTTACAGAAGCAGAAGAAGAAAAAACCAAACATTTATGAGTTATGCATATTATTTTTATACCCGAGCGCACTTGTGCACAAGGGTATTATAACTTTGTTGATGTAATGGTTGTTTGTAACTGGCAAAACGATTACATGTGTATATCTTCGTAACCGCTCCACCAATTTCTCCCAAACTTGGCACAGGTACAACATACCAAATGGCTGAAAATTTTTAAATCGGATAACAACCACGCCCACATCCCATATAACGGTAATTTTTGAGAAATATGAAATCTTCGATAAATCAGTAAATACGAAAGCTAAGTTATTGAAAATTGATGCATTCTTTAACATGGAATACGTTTATGATACAATTTTGGAAAATGGGCGTGGCACCGCCCACTTATGATCACATTTATGTATCTCGGTAACCGTTCTATCGAAATTGATTCTAACAACAATCCCTTTAAAATAAGTAACATTATTTGGAATTTTCGAAAATTACCGTGATACCGCCCACATATGACTATATAAGTTTATTTCATTATACTGTACAGCACTCAGCTGGGTATTGGACCAAACAAACCCTGCAGGGAAAACACGGACTAGTGAATTAAATTTCTAGTTTCGTACTAGGTCTTTATCGCCAAAAAGGAACTAGTCCGATAAGAGCTAGATCCCCACCAGTCCAAAATCGCCGAAAAGTGGTACTTTAAAAAAACATTTTTTTTTTCAGTTTTTTCACTAGAAATCTATATCTAAAGTGACGAATTTAGAACTGGTTCGCAACTGTAGAAAAAGAGATGCAGACTGAACCAGATCTTATTTGTCGAATTTAGAACTAGTTCGGAACTATCGAAAAAGGGATGCAGCAGGGGGCTTGTTTACTTTACATAGATATGTGTTCAGCGGCTTCTTCGTTCAAATTTGCTTCTATCCTGCATTTCGCAGATGCTTTTTCATAGCTTGGTAATACAAAACCAAAATTTGTGTTAACATTTCAACATCTTGGGACCGTCTGGAATCTAACAGCGAGCACCTCTGCAAACTCAGCTACAGCTAAAGGTATGTAAACGTACATTTCTTACAATCATTCAAACAAATTTAATTTCAAATTGAAAACACATTTCTTCCAAAATAACTTAAAATCGCACACACGGGAGAACCAAAAAGATTGAAAAATCATGATACTTTTTTCTTTCGTCTGTCGATTTCCGAACTGGTTCGGAACTATAGAATTTAGGTCTAGTTCGGAATTATCGAAAAAGGGATGCAGCGGGGGCAATTGACACTTCCTAGGACTTCGCCATGTTAAATTCGCCAGTTGCTTGCATGCAAAAGAGATTTATCGCGAACCAGTACTGGGTCTAAATGTACTAGAAGCGCACCAGTTCAGAACTAGAGATTTTCCCCACAGGGGACTTTTTTAAGGGACTGAGTCATATGTAAAAAAAGTAATTTCTCGGTTTTTCGAAGTTAGCCTCCGAAATCCAGATATGAGCCTTCAAGTTCGAAACTGCACCTTTGGTAATGAATTATTTTTAATTATTGCATGTAAAAAGCAAAAAAAAAAGTAAAAATACAGACGTGGTCCGCCTTTTGCTCTTATTTATATGGTATATAAATTTTTTGTGAAAACTTATATTACAGGTCAGATCTTCAAAAAAATAAAAACTTTATATTTCAAAAAAATTTGAACTGATTTTTAAAAAATTTTAGAAAAAAACACATTTAAATAAAGGCGATTAAACCCTCTTTCTTTTTATATGCATATTTGTATACATGTATTGTGAATAAAAATTTGAGAAAAAACACTTAAAAGGAAAAATAACTTTTTTATCAAAAAAAAAAATAATGTTAAACAAAAAAATTACTCACCTTTTTTTAAAAAATTGGCATCGTTGTTAAGGCGATGGAACCCCTTTCGTCTAATATGCATATTTGTATACTTCGTATATAAAAATTTTAGAAAAAACACTTAAAAGGAAAAAGTACCAGTTTTTACAGAAAAATTACTTATTAGCAGGGAACGGATTTTTAGGACCTAAAAACCTATAAAAAAGGCAAAATAAAGTAACGAAATAGGCTGGAAAAGGCAAAATAAAATAGCGAAAAAGGCAGGAAAAGGCACTAGGTGTTGCAAAAAAGGCAAAAAAAGGCAAAACAAAATAGCGAAAAGGGCCAGGAAAAGGCAAAAAAAAGGTATTGCAAAAAAAGCAAAATAAGGCACTAAAAAAAGACAGAAAATACGAAGAACAATCAAAAAATACATTTTTTTTAGAAATGTTTATATTACAAGTAAAAAGAGAAAAACTATGAACTAGTTTCATTATATGAAAAATTTGTACTTTGAATCTTTGACTATTTTATCCTTTCGAGTTTCTAACTCATAAAACTTTAATCTGTATAGTTGTAGTAACATTGAACCACAAGATGCATTTTGAAGTTTTCTGGCAGCATTTTCATTCGATTTTCGCGAAGAAAAGCCTTGAATGTACTAAATGTGCGCTCGAGGTAAGTTGATACAAGTGGAGCCCAATTTAAATATGGAACGTTTGAAACGTTCATATTATCAGGAATAAGGGCGTTTCCCTCGCCCTTTACAATTTTATCCACACCCCTTATTGTCTTCAAGCCTACGTTAGCTGAGAAAACGGCTTTGAATTTTTTCAACACCAATTTGGCAAGAGGTCCCTGCGCTTCTATAAGCCGCATGGGCATGTGTATATTTTTTAATCTTAAAAAAAAAAAAATTTTAAATGCTATAATCACTTTTTTAAAGGTATAAAAGGCAAAAAAAGGCAAATATCTTAAAAAAGGCAAAAAAAAGGCAAATATCTTAAAAAAGACAAAAAAAGGCAACATCAAATGTGTATATATGGAATCAGGGAAAGCTAAATCGTGGACATTCTTAATCGAATATACTCTATCTCTTTTGCAGAAAAAAAGGCAATTTCCATAAAATCCGTTCCCTGCTTATTAGTAATACAATTGAATACCGTTTTTAAATAAAACAAATAATTATTAGTGTTTTCAGCATTAATTCGTTCTTGTTCACCCACAGCCCTGTTAAAAATAAAGCAAAAGAATATGTATATAACAGAAGTCTAAGGCATATAAAAGTATAAAAGCACCATGGTTTTTGATTTTTTTACATAACAGGTTATATATGAAAATAAAAGGTAATTTTCTATTTTATTTATATAAAGTATTCCATTGTATTACTAATTAGTAACTTTTTTCTTTAAAATATTTTTTATATTTAGTATACAAATATGCATATCAGAAGAAAGGGGTTTGATCTCTTACAGCGATACCAATTTTTTAAAAATCGGTTAGTATTTTTTTGTCTACAAGATTTATTTATAAAAAAAGGTATATTTATTTAAATGTGGTTTTTCTCAAATTTTTATATACGAAGTATACAAATATGAATTTCAGAAGAAAGGCGTTTGATCTCTTACAGCGATACCAATTTTTTAAAAATCGGTTAGTATTTTTTTGTCTACAAAATTTATTTACAAAAAAAAAGGTATTTTTTGTCTACAAAATTTATTTATAAAAAAAAAGTATTTTTTCCTTTAAATGTGTTTTTTTTTTTGAATTCTTATATACGAAGTATACAAATATGCATATCGGAAGAAAGGGGATTTAAGCGTCTTTACAACGATACCAATTTAAACTGTTAGTAAATTTTTTATTCAAAATATTTGTTTTTATAAAAAAAGATATTTTTTCATTTAAATGTGTTTTTCTAAAATTTTTATGTACAAAGTATACAAATATGCATATAGGAGGAAAGGGCGTTTAATCACCTTTACAACGATATTAATTTTTTAAAAATTAGTGCAAAATTGTTTAATTCTTCGAAGACCTGAACCCTTTATAGCACCTGTGATATAAGTTTGCATAAACAAAGTTATATACCATTTAAATAAGAGCGAAAGGAGGACTACGTCTATATTTCTAGGTTTTTAGTTATTTACATGCAATAATTAAATATAATATTTTACCAAAGGTCCTATTTCGAACTTCGAAAGCCCATACCTGGATCTCGAGAAATCACTGTTTTACCTATGACTCAAGTTCTTAAAAAAATTGGTTTGATCTAATAACCAGAAAAAAAGTTGATTTTGCCGTACAGTGTTATATCTACCTGAACGTTCTATCGAAAATGTTTAAAATAGGGATAAAACCACCCCTGCTTACCATGTAGCGGTAGGTTTCGGAAAGGTGAAAAACATATATTTAATAATTGCACCTGGTATTTATTGATCGGCTCCGCTGGAACTTAGCATTTTTTACTTGTTTTACTTTTAATTTCAATTGGTTGGTGTTTATAAATCCCATTCGACTAATCACATGGTGGCAGAGACCAACAGGGTTGCTTATAAAATTTTAACCATGTTGAGTGTTCTTTTGGCGGATTTTACTATACAGAACAAGCTGTAAACTGCTCTTTTCTTCCTGGTCTACACCAGTATATAAACTCGTGTATAGTAGTGGCCGTCATTGACGTGTTGCTTTAGGTTCTGTACTTAATAAACGCTACAGTTTAGCGTAAACAAAGCACGCCACCGATTGGACACGTTTGGGTGTGCCGGAACACCCACTCCCAAAGTGACCACCGATAGACATCTGCAAGTAATGCAAACTTAATATAGGCTGCACGACATTGTGCACTTTCATTTTTCTTCTCAATTTGGTGGTAATTATTTGTTGCTTGCACGCGACCACGAATGTTTCTAACACTTCCTGTTGTAATAAATAGGCGTATTAGTTACTAAGAAAACGCGAGCGTGGAATGTTAAAATGCTTTATAATCGCAATTATTAAGACCAATTTTACTGCAGGCATAGAAAAATTGGGGTGCAAACAAATAATTGGTTGGTGGTAAAGAGATGGCAAGTTTTTATGAATTAACTACAATGCTTGTAGGTTTCGTTATAAAATAAGCAATATGTGTGTTGTTACAGATGTACATAAACAGACGGCCAATGCATTTGTCACTCGACTCTCACACCTGCTCTCAGAGATAGAGAGAGAGAGAGGGAAAAGTCATGTGAGAACAACAATGGCGACCTAGTCACTGCTGCCTCTACTGAATGGTAGCAGCACTGAAAGCTGTGGAGAAGACAAACCCAAGCCCCAGCCGACGATGACGGAGCCGATATTCCACCACCTGACTATGACGGGTTACAAATAGCTATGGCGCGCTTGAAACACAACAAAGCTGCTGGAGCTGACAGCCTGCCAGCAGAGCTGTTCAAGTACGGCGGCAACGAGTTGATAAGATGCATGCATCAACTCTTCTGTAGAATATGGGCAGATGGATGCATGTCCGTCAACTGGAATTTAAGTATGCGCTGACCAATCCACAAGAAAGGTGACCCCGCCAACGAAGTTTCAGGCAGGGCGACTCCCTTTCATGTTAGAGAAGATGATAAGAGCTGCAGAATTGAACCGCTTAGGAAAATTTTTTTACAAGAGCGTGCAGTTGCTGGCATACGCCGATGACATTGACATCATATGCAGCACGAACCGCGAAGCCTGTTCTGCCTTTTCGAAGTTGGATAAGGTAACAAACCGATTAGGTCTGGTGGCCACTGACGAGAAGATGAAGCAACTCCTGTCATCAAACAAACAGACAGCGCATTCTCGCCTCGGCACTCATGTCACTGTTGACTGTTATAATTTCGATAAGGTGGAGAATTGGGTTTACTTAGCCAATTCAGGAATAAAGTACTCTCTCAACGTACGAAAATCACACTCTATAAGTTACTCATCATGCCAGTTCTGGTATATGGCGCAGAAGCATGGTCAATGACAACATCCGATTAAGCGACTCTTGGAGTATTCAAGGGAAATATTTTGCGGAAGATTTACGAGCATTGGCGACGGCGGGTACCACAAAACGAGCGATGAGCTGTATGAGCATTGCAACGAGATGTATGTACATAGTGCACCGAATTAAAATACAGCGGTTCTGAGGGAGACTCCCACTGCGATGGAAAGACCAAGTAGAGAAGGATTTTGCTTCATTTGGAATTTCCAATTGCCGTCACTTGGCACAGAAGAGAAACGACTGGCGTGATTTGTTGAACTCGGTCAAAATCGCATAGGCGGTTACAAAATTTGATTTGGACTGTCACCAATCTACATAAAAACATAGACAGACGGCAGAGTTCTCAGATCCGGATTATCGGTGCAGTTAATCTGATTAAAAGGGACAGACGGCAGTAATGCGGATTAGCGAGCCGCAACTTCGCCAGTAGAATGTGAACTTATTTCCTTTTTATTCATTCATTTATTAGTTTTATATTTTTTTTAACGTTGCTTTCAGTTAGATGTTGACTTTTTAATAAAATTAAACTCTAAAAATTTAAGGTAAATAATAGTAAAATGAAAAATGTGATGTAAATAAAATAAAACAAAAGAAAATAAAATAAGGTAAAATGAAATATAAATCAAACAAATAAAAATAAAAGAGTTAAATAAAAAATAAAAACAAAAATTTTTTGGCAATCGCTAAAATCGGGGATCGAACCTGGCAGCATGGTTACCGCTTGCCAAAATTTTTTTCTACCAAAATTTCTCAAGAAAAGTTACCAAATCTTCACTAACAAAATCTTTACTTCTTCACTGTGAAAAAAATATACTGAATAAAACTGCTATATTTCATAACAAATGTGTATATACCTACAGCCCGATTCTGTGCACTTATTTAACAAATTAAATATTTTTATAATATGCCAATTTTTGATTACTTATCAAGAACTCCCAGTTGTAGCACAGAAGTTAAAATCTATTTTCTTAATAAATTATCAAGATTGAAAATCCTATTGAACATTATAATAATTTTTTTATTAGAATATATTTTTCTATCAACAAATTACTGCATGCGCCGATATTCTCATTTTCATTGTTGGTGTTTCCGATAGGGTAGGAGCATAATGTAATGTCGAACGATTTTCACCAGCTCACAAAAAAGAAGTTGTGGGTGCTTTTAACCGTCCGTTTGACGCGTACACAATTTCGAGTAAATACCGAAAATTACTAATTGGTTTGCTACTCGGTATTTCATAATTTACTGTACGTGTCAAACGGTCCTCAGATTCGGATTCATTGGGTCGAAATACATGTCAGTAGGTGGGTCTGGTAAAAAGTACCCGACATTTTTTTTTTGTGCCGGAATAATCAAAACGATTTATGGACTTTACCAAAAATTACCGAGTTACCAAACCGCTTAAAGTTACCAATTTCGGTAGAAAGTTACCAATTGTGGCAACCATGCCTGGCAGCTACAGAATTCTAGTACGCAACTCTTACCATTACCACTCGGCTACCGCGGACGCCAAACTCGCATGCTTTCTTTGCTTACTTGTACAAAAGACAACAGCTGGCCGTTTTTAATTCCCAAAAATTTCGTGCATTTGTTCGGCTGCTTATGCGCATTTGAAAGAGGAAAATGCATGAGTTAAAGCAAATAAAGGCTGTTTATGCAAATAAGCGAGCCTGTTGAAGTGTAAGAACTGCTTCTGCTTACCGACAATGGATTTAAAACGAATAAAGTAAAGACGTTTGAGTTGTATAAAAATTTATTAGTAAGGTTTCCTGTTTTACAAACACGTAAGCGCGTAACTTGAACTTTTAAAACATAATATATATATATATATATATGAACGGCAGTCGGTAAGTGCTTAAAAAGTCGTAGGTGTTTTCCCCTATAACTGTTTGACAAAGTAGCTCGTGGTTAAGAAAGTAGTAGTAGTAGTTAAGGTTTAATTGTACGATTTCATACTTTAGTCTTTAAGGCACGTTGATATCAAGGGCACGGCTTACTTCCTACAATAAGGGCTTTTTAGCTTTACTCCACTCAGGAAAAAGTCACCAACTATAATGATTTGGTAACTATATATAAGCAAACCATGTGTTGAGAAATACATACGTAACTAAAAGTACGGATGCCAATTATGCACTAGGAAAATATTTTTTAGTTTTAGAAGTATGCGTGCACATTACGGTGGTCCTTAAATGTAGGAAGCAAATTTTTACTTCAGATTTCCTAAGCCTCAACCCCTAAATCGACTATAGTATAGTCGAAGATATCACATATAAATTTTGGCAACGTTTGGAGTCGGTGAAGGCGTGTCGCACAGGGGTCAAAGTTCAGATTACTCGGGATCAATATTTATATGTAATATTCTCGGTTTTAGTAATATCGTTTTTGGGTATTAAATGAAAAAAATATATATTTTTATTTTTTTGACTCCATAGAGGCATCTGTCCTTTGAAGCCTTTGCGACACGCCTTAACCGTCTCCAATCGGGACCAAAATTTAAATGTGATATCTGTGACCGTATTATTACCGATTGAGGGGGTCAGACTGAAAAAATCGTTCGTTTGATTTTTAAGGACCACCCTAATATACACGCATATTTCAATGAGCCCCCACCCTTTTATGCGTTTTTGTCTGTAATCACCACATGAATTATATGTACTAAGTGTCACATGAAAATATAAAATCTTAATCATCATACTCCAATTTATACTGTTTTATTTTAGAACCCAAATGATGAAGACCACTTACAATTCTGCAAAGTATGCGAAGGTTTTAAAGCTCCTCGTTCACATCATTGTCGCAAATGTAAGTCAATTGTTTCTTTCAATAGTTTTTGAATTTCATTTATCCTCCCCTTCTTAGGCGATCGGTGCGTTAAAAAGATGGACCACCACTGTCCGTGGATAAATCATTGCGTTGGATGGGCGAATCATGCTTATTTCACCCACTTCCTTACCTTCTCCATTTTGGGCAGTCTTCAAGCGTCCATTATTTTAGGATTCGCCTTCTATCGTGGCGTCCATCGATACTGGTATCTCACACATGGTTACCTTCATTTAGCCACTGTGCAATTCACAATGGCAAGCATTATAATGACCATTATAGCAATGGGCTTGGCTATTGGTGTTGTTATTGCTTTGGGCATGCTTCTTTATATACAAGTAAGTGATTTGTTTCTTTTACAAATGACTACAGAGACTCTAAATAATGACTCTTTATTTAATAATTTTCAGCTTAAGTCCATTCTGCAAAATCAAACTAGTATTGAGATGTGGATTGTAGAAAAGGCTATCTACAGACGTTACTGCAATCCAGACGAAGATGATTTTGTATATCCATACGACTTGGGCTGGCGTCGAAATTTACGTCAGGTATTTAACAGAAGACTTGTAGAAAAAGGAGATGGCACTGTGTGGCCCGTTATAGATGGCTGCGACCAATACACCTTAACGGTAAATACATACAATCATGTACACTTATAATAAATAACTATCGACTTACCTTCTTTTCTTTCAATTCGTTAATGCGTAGCGTGAGCAAATTGCACAAAAAGCAGAGAAGCGCGCGCGTACGAAAACATTTAGGTGCATTCGTCCAGCAACAGGTCGCTTCCTGCCTCTTTTTTCGCAAGGTTTGCGTGTCTGCCTTTCACCACCGTGCACTGATGAGGCACGTATTCGCCTCGAACCCGGTGACGTGATTAAAGTAACCCGCTTCCGTAAACACTGGTTGTTTGGCGAACGTGTTGTGCCAGAGGTAGAGTTGCTCCAGCCGGGACTACAGCGCAAGGGGCCGATACGCGGCTGGTTCCCACGTCGTTGTGCCATTGAGCTTATACAGCCCGAGGAATATTACTATGCGAATAGCAGCGATCAATCAGAGGGTGAGGCTGAGACTGGTGGTGAACATCAAAACGCTGCCGCCGAAAATAAAAGAGAAGTAAATAGTGCCCCAAATGGCGTGCCAAAAGTGTCTAAGAAAGCGCTTGCAAATGGAAACGGCAAGCAGCAAACCAAAAATGGTCAAAAAAAGAAAAATAAGTGATGCACAATGTATATGGAACTCTTACATGCGTGCATACATATGTATGTGCGCGAAAAGTATGGAAAATACAAAAGTGCAATTTTAAGTCGCTATGTGGGTGTTGTTTTACATCGTCAGGGGTATTTTAAAGGACATCGGAAACTTAGCGTGTGTCACTCAACTACTTCCAAGACTTTCTTAGTGCTTAGTTATAATTTTTATGTAGAAGCCATATACACTATACAATATCTGCAGAATAGTAGATGAGTGGATTTCAATTATGCGGTTTATTGAAATTCTTTGACTTTTTTAAATCTGAAAACTTACATATGTATGTATGTGCGTACATACTGGCAGGTTAATAAAGGCTATTGCTGTTGCAAATGATATTTGAAACATTTCTTATTGTTATAACTTTGATCTAAACTGAGATATTAATAATGGTAAGTAATTTTAAATATTCTCTTAGGCAAAGCGCGTGTTGTCCTTAATTTGAGTACCCAAATTCAAATGTCAATGATAACTGCAAATTGATTTCAATCTATGCATTATAGATACCATTGTGCTTAAATGTCATATTGAAAAATTTTGGAATCGCGCTTTTAAATTTGAGCTTTAAAATTTTATACAAATTAAAAAGTCAGCAAATGGGTGCGCTATCCTAATGGCTTTATTAGTTTTTAGAAAACTATCTCGGATGCATTTTTGCAGCCTGTACAATTATTGTAGAACTGCGCAACTGCAAACATCTGCTAAGCGCCGCCAACTTCCACCATAGGCAGCGAACACAACAGATGCCCGGCAGGCAACAAACACAACACATCACCAACACGCCGGATCGCGATCGGTTGCCAAGGCACACGAAAATACTACAGTTAAACTCAAACGGACGCCAGAGCAAGATCTAGTAGATAACCGTCTTCATGGGTTGACATGGAATATCGGTCCAAGAGACGAATCCGCATAGTAACTCAACACTTTTGAATTGCGCCGGATACAATGTGCCCCACTTAGATCGCGAAGTGGAGGCTTAGCGTTCATCAGGCATCAAACTGTTCAATATCGTGTTATCGACTCCAGGGATACAATCATAGAATGACAGGGCATATCTATATCCGTTCAGGCGATGCCGAGTTCGAAATATTTAACGTGTATTTAGCCACTGTCACTAGCTGCCTGGGAGGATATCACCCTGAAATAGGTGCGCTACGTATGGTAGTTGGTGACTTTAATGCGCTCCGCCTGTCGAACAATCGTAGGGAATGCACTTGATCGTGTGGATCGATAAACCTGCTGTCTTTGCTACCTGGGAACACCGAACCTATATAAACTTCAATAATGCTGATTGGAACGACTTTGCGTAAAATACAGAGACCACCTTCGCCGCCCTTCCAATACCAATCGGCGTTCATGTAGGCGAACGTCAATTCCGCAAAGTTTCAGTGGAAACCTGTCCAATTTTTCCAGATGAAGCGGCTGTTCTAGCAAACGAGCGCGACAACCTTTGCCAGGTCGCTGCCAGGAATCCCCGCATCAGACAAAGCTTAACTCCGAGTGGCCAGAAGGCTGCACAAACTGCCAACCAACCTTATGCGCCTCTTGCTGGCCATTGGGAGGACGAAAGCCTCAAAATCTATTGGTCCCGACGAAATATACGTACTGATGCTGAAAAAAGTGGGTTTAGAGGGAGTAGACTACCTCACCAAGACCATCAGCACGTCAATGGCCACCATTAACGCCATAGCCATAACCAAAACCGCCCCTGTGAGAAAACAGTCCTAGCAACATTGGATCTGTCGAAGGTGTCAAACGCCGTCAGCAACTCCACGCTACTAAAAGACATTGAGGCTAGAGTCCGACCGATTTCCAATTTTTGGCCGATGCCGATGCCGGTGCCGATTCCTTAAAAAAAGAATAAATGATTTTGATAAACTTTTATAATGACAAAATAAACTCCCCAGCCAGCAAGAAAACGTACATTTTACGAGCATTATGTTTCACGAGGGGTTCCCGATCGGCGGAAAGTTAGAGAAAAGCTCGTAAACGATATAGCAAAAACAAAATAAAATAAAGAGGCTTGTAGTGATTTGTCAGCACAAGAAAAAACTTTCATTCTGTTTAGACGCGACTGCTAACACCAGGCGCCTAAATGCATGCTATGTACTGCTGCATGTGCAAAAATTTCCTTCATTAAATTAATGAAATTTATGTACATGCACTTCTCAACTGCCATGTAATAAAACTTTCTTAAGTTTTAATTTGATGGCAGTTCAAAGTATGCTCGGCCTAGTCTGATGCATCCTCCGGACACTGCTTCCGGAGTCTTCTGCGGACCATGCAGAGGTGGTAATAGTTGATTACCATTGGCCACAGTGCCTACCCACTACTTTTTGGTCCAATAAATATTTTTTTAAATACATACATGCAAACATACTGGTCTCCCCTCTCACTGAGTTATTCACATTCTGTTGGAAAATTTTCTTGAACCACAATATTTTATAATATATAATATTCGCCGCATACGAACGCTTTTTCGATCCGTTTACGACTGTTCATAGGCGATCGACAATTTCAAGCGATAAGGTACTCGAAAACGAATCGTAAACGGCTATCATAAACGACATTTTAGCCGGTTTTTCTTCGAGAAAATATCCAGTTTCGAGTTCGTTTACGATGATTTTGCTGGCAGGGTTAGTATGTATGTACATACATACATAATTATGTATTAAAAGTAGTATATCGCGTATGCATCATTGCAAAACTTTGTCCCATAGTTCTTTTCTTATTCAATATTAAAAAAATTGTTCATTCGAAATCACTTATCTTAGTTGTACTCATAGTAGTAACAATATGCAGCTTCTGCTGACTATAGAGGTGTTGTATTGAATACAATTTGTCAATAAACAGTGACCGTAGATATTTAATGATAAAAGTATTTTTGTAACGTAAACAATTGAATAATCCAGTGAAAAGAACCCGAAGGATTTAGGAATTCAGCGATTAATTTAAGGATAATCGTAACACTACTTACAGTATCGACATTTTAGCATTCTTTGGCTAATTCCCTTTCTTTATGAAAGTGTAGCTCGTTATCTAACAAAAACCGTGTTAGTAAAAATTTCAAATTTTTTCTTTAAACATTCTGAGTATGCAGTTTTAGCCCATCCAATTTTATTTTAATGAAGTGAAAATTTTAAGTAACTAAGACTTACTATTGATTTTTGAAATTTTTTTTGTGGAGATGATACGGATTTTCTCCATACAAAAAAATGTTCGAACATACTTTATTTGGAAGAAAATGCGTGAACAAAAAATTGTCAAAAATTAACACTTGTCAGCTACTTCAAATTTGAACTTTATTATGCTAAAATTTAAAAAACTGCCTGATTAAACAGTTTAAAATTTTCATGAACATTTGTTAAAATTGCGAAAAAAGTAAAAAGATACTAGCCGATGCCGATTAATCGGTCGGACTGTAATTGAGGCGTCCTCTCTTCCACAGACTCTCATACGGTGGTCAGCGAATTGCCGGAGTGGTAGACACTCGGCAGTAATTTTTCGAGATGAAGCATCCAAGCCAAAAAAAAATTAAGCAGAAGGTTCCCCAGGCTCCAGAAACCTAGCCTAAAAATCACTGGATCCTAGTGCATACGGACTATAAACGGTATTCTCAAGCTACACCAACCCCCGACCTGTGAATGCCGTTTCAGGAGTAAAACCACCCGCTGTTGATTGGACAGAACTTCGTCTGCCCTGAGAGACCAGCACAACCCTCGTCAAACCTCGCTTTGGATACTGCAGCAGGTTAAACTCTCACCTGAGCGGGATTGATCAACATGTCGTCGCTTGGGTAAAAGATTGTCGTATGTTAATTTCGCCAGGTTGTGGGAAATCGCGATTGAAGTTTGGAATGCAATTTCCAAAGTCTCTGAAAATGTCACTATTTAGTTCACAAAATTCTTCAATTATTTAATTTTTAATGTTAATTGTTAATTACTTTTGAGTTTGTTTAGTAAAATTTTGTCGTAAGCGTCATTTCTCCACAATTTGGCAGCCACTATTTATGAGATATCCAAAAATGGAGAACGTCATTTTAAAGATATTGATTAGTATAGTATGACTGCATCACCAACTAAATTTTTACAAAATTATCGAAAAAGTTGTAGTCAGTATCTCGGAAACTAAAGGAGATATCTAAAAACTAAACACCAATCGAAAGACCTTATTTCAAAATATATGACTGTATCTAGAACTAAAAATCGTCAAAATGGCGCTTACGACAATATTTTACCCAGGCGACGATGTGTCCAACGGCATGCGGAGAGTCATCCCATCACTCAACCGGCTCTTCGGACGCCCGCAAAACCCCACTCAACTAACGCCCCTCTCCCTCTAGTCCCACCCAGTCAGGTTGGCACGCCTTTTGAGCCACCCGTTGGTTAAGCAGTGCTAACTAAGCCGCTACAGCCACAACCCACTAAAAATATAGCCATCATGAAACTGAATGTTCAGATTTGAGATTTTGCATTATAACTCCGCCATTTAAGCAGCCAAAATGGTTGATATTAAAGAATGGTTAAATTAACCGTTGGATATTATTTAAAACAAATGTTCAATTTAAAGATTTCTTAACGCTCATTCTTTTGGTAACCATATTTTAAAATAGCATGTAACTTATGTATAATTAAATGAAATACCACTCTCAAAACAGGCGGCAACCCTCTTAAAAATTATTTTCGAACTAAAATTTCCTTAAATATTTTTCGTCTAGCATTGTTACAAATATTACAAGTAACTGATGAATTAAGTGGAAATTTATGTTTTAAACACGTGACGACCCTCCTAAATATAGTTCTTAAATAAATCAAAGCATTATTTTGCATTTTCGCAGTGTTAAAAAATAGTTGGTTGTGGTTTCAAGTTCTTTAAACATTTATTTATGCTTTTAAAGTTTACGACATACAACAATACGACACTTACAACACCGTTGTGAATCCCCCAATAATTTCTTGAAGCTCTTTATTTGACATCAAGCGTTAATATTTCATATAACTTGGGTGTAAAATAGTTCAATTAGACTTCTCAAATAGGTGGCAACCCTATTCAAAATATTTCTAAACTACTATTTTCTTAAACCTCTTTTGTATGACACCCATATAAACCTTATTCACTTACCAAATTCCTTGAATTAAAATTGAATTACATTTTTTTAACACGTGGCAACCCCCCTATACGTAGTTAAGTTATAAAGCCTTTTCAGAACCATTTCGATTGATACCCACATTTAATAATTGATTTAACTTTTTAATTCATTTGCGCTTAATTTCTTAACAGGTGGCAACTTTTTTCGAAAAAGTAAAACCTTCAACATCCACACCCTAAGACCTTTAATTTGGTACCTCACTTTTGAAAATCGAACGGACGATGCGGATCTGGGGGCATTGATTAGTAAATAACTTGAGTTTAATTATTTAACAGGTGGCAACTCCTTTCGAAAAAATAAAACCAGTTAGCACATCTACAGGCGAAGCGCTTTAATTTGACACCCCATTTTTGAAAATCGGACGAACGGTGCAGTTCTTTTATGCTGCACAAAAAATGCCTTCGCGTATTATATATATAGATATCCTTTTTCGGAGCCTTCGACCATAACTTTTTTTAGCTTTTAAATAAAAGTATAAACTTTCAATTAAACGAAATTCCACTTTATTAAAATTAATTCATCAATAATTTTTACATTAATAAAAATAAATTTAGGTAAATATTGTTTTGTTTTAGTTTTACTCTCTTTGTAAATTCGATATACATGTATTGTATGTATGCTGGAGCGTATAAATAAAATAATTACAATATTAATAATTATAGTTGATATCATATAAAACACATTCACAATTATGTGTGCCGATTACGCTTAATTTGTGTTATCCTCACTGGTTTATATGATGCGTGTGCGTGTGTGTATGAAATGTTCAACTTCATGGCAGCCGCACATATGTACATAGTCATATACTCGTGCTAACAAATAACATAAAGCTAATGCATGTATAAAAAAATGCAGTTCAACAAAAATTATAAAAAATATACTAGACATACATACAATGAGCGGTATGGTATGAGGAAAAGTGGATTATTTATAAAAAAAAAAATATATATATAGTAAATTGTATATTTTTATAACTCGTTGCAATAAAAAATATTAATAAAAATTCGTACTTAATCTTGATGGAAAAGCACTAACTAAATTACGAAGCAGCACAAGAGGAAAGTAATTGTGCAAGAAAGTAAGTAAATCAAAGGGTTAGACGATGACTATGTAAAATAAAATGAAATTCTGCATACATGCGCTCATAAAAAAAGAAAGCTACAAATGGGAATATTAATACGGTAAATGTATTAGTGAGCAGGAGACACTTCTCTGATTATTTCGGCGTTTGATTATAGGGACGTTTTCGCGTGTAAAATGTTTTTCTATACACATTTTTTTTATAAAATTTTATAAATAAAATATTCGCATTGGCATAATGCTATATCGAAACTTCTATTGTGCCCACACTCTTTGTGTAGATTTGTTTTGTTTAAACATTGGATTGGTATTCATTAAAATTATTTTTAAACATGTATGTAGGTATACAGGTGTTTTGTAATTAAATCTTGACGCAATTTTTGCGTTACTTGCCTTTTGTTACATTTACTTTCGCCATTATGGTTTCTCTTAGTTTCTTAGTTTTTTAATTGATTTCGTATATAATATTGAAGGCCAGTATTGACGATTTAATGTTTTTTAGTTGGTTTAGGTGTGTTACCAACATATGTAATAGTTTTTTCTGTTTTTACTTTCGATTTTAGTAATACTTAATGCAATAATATAATTGATATTGACTATATCTAACTGCTAGTATAGGTAAGTATTTAGTAATTTAAATTGCTATTTGATGCGACTTCAGCGTTATTGAGTATCTCAATAGTCCATAGCATGATTGGTGAAGAAGAAATGTTAAAGCACATAATAGATTGACTATGTCTCCCAAGTGCCTGTTTTCCTTTTTTTTTGGTTTTTGGTTAAATGGTTAAAACATGTTAATTGTGTAAATTTAAAATTGCATAAAAGAGTTCTGAGGCGATAAGACTCCACGGAAAGCGTTTGTTTCATATCTAAAAGAATAAAGAGAGAATATTATAATTTATAATAAATTCACTATAACTACTTATTCATCTAATTGGAAAGTAGAAAATTATCTTAGCACAAAAAAAAAAAACGAAAAAGCAATAGAGTTTAGATTGGTAATGTATAAAAGATAGTTGACCAAGAAATGTTCAGCATTTACTGCTAATTTGCTGGAAAAACGTCACAATTAAAGCGAATATTTTTATGCAAAATAAAACTACATACATGCGTATGTACCCATTACATATGGCTTAAAACTAAAAATTGGCTTCAAAAATTGTTATTTTATTATTAAAATTTACTTATCCCAAAACAGTAAAAACTGTGTTTATTTCCAACCTTTTTTTAACCCTTATTATACTCAGCACAATTTATTACTTCTTTAAACCAAGTGTCCCATAGTCCCATACCTAAGAATAACAGTAATCAAGGAAATTCAAGCATAAAGAAGGACCCCTAAAAATTTCGCAACGAGATGGAAACATGAGCATGCAGTTTATTTAGATGTTTCGTCGCAGATGAAATATTTGGCAAGACCCCCGTTTGTGCGGATACCACCTGAAATTTGTTGCATTGTATATGCGAATAAATAATATTTTTAAGTAGAGTAGAATAAAAGAATATCGTTGGCTTAGTATGCAAACGTCGTAAGGCCCTTTTTTATTTTTTAGGAGGGACAAAAAACCTTCTAACTATTTTTTTGCTAATATTTTCCTAATCTGTAAATTCAGTTTTCTTCCTTAGTTCGTCTTGTTTCAGTACAAATAATTTCAATTTCAAAATAAAGCTATGGCAGACTTAAGGCGCTTTTGGGACTTACCACATTTTCTCTTCATGATTTTGTTCTTTTAATGTGGATTTAGCACATTTTTTATCAACCTGTTTTTCAGTTTTTGGAGTGAAACTTCTTACACGAGTTCGGAGATGGTTGCGTTAAATATTTAACACCAAGTCATAAAATCTGTATCGTTCGTTCGATTTTCAAAAATGAGGTGTCACATGAAAGGTCTCGTCCTTCGGGTGTGCAACTTAGCTTTAGTTCCATGAAAGGAGTTGCCACATGTTAGAAAATCGAATTTAAAATTTCTCTGCCGCAGAGGGTTGCGCTAAATATTTAAACACCGAGTCATAAAATCTGTATCGTTCGTTCGATTTTAAAAGATGTGGTGTCAAAAATGAAAGGGCACCTGGAGATGTGTAATAACACCCGATTTACATGATTCAAGTACTTGAAAGCAATTCTTACTCATTCTCTTTTGTGTTTTCTATTTGCTTTTACACGTTTCAATTCTGTTGAGTTCAAGTTTTTGGTTCTTTAAATAGGTAGCAACGAAAATGCCAAAAGCAAAGCAAGAAAGTTGAAACGACTTGACAGTACAGACGCATGTGTACTCGTCCCTTTTCTTCTCACCCCCTCTCTTCCACATGCGAGCAGAATTGAATTCAATACTTGAACTGTGTAAAAGCAGTCTATGATTTCAGTTATTTAAAGGGTTGCCATATATACGAAAATCAAATGCAAATTATTTATTAAAATAAATAAGGTATCCCAATGGGTATAAAAAGAAATGGTTTTGAATAAAGATGAAAATGAATGATAAAGATGAAGATAAAGATAAGTAGACTGTTATGATCGACCTGTATTTCTCGCAGGAGATTTCAACGTCAACTTTTCGCTGACCAAATCTGATGAACTGACAAAATTTTTCGAAGAAAAATTTTCAGTGGAAATGATTAATGGAAGAAATGATCAACAACCAAAGGAGCGGCATTGATGCAGTTTTTTATTATTAAATAAAATATTAATATTGAAACAAAAGATTTCATATCTTACTTTACAATCTACTAGTTAATATTGTAGATATGGATGTTAAAAAAAATTTAAAATATGTTTTTTGTGTATTAGAAAATATATACTTGTGAATGTATATCGCATATTTCTTTCTTTCTCCTCCCTATTCCTCTATTAAATTTCACTTCTTCTGCGCGTAGTGACTACACGCACTGAGTTTTTTTGTTATTGTTAAAGGATTTAGTTGTTTATTTTAAATATATTTTATTGTTACAAAATGAATAATAACCTAATACAGTCTTATTTCATTGCTGTTAACAAAAAATAACTATTTTAAATCGTAAATTTACGTACCATTTATAAAGCAAAATAATTAAAAACTACCGGAACCGAGCTTTATATACCCGGTACAGGTAGCGAATATTGTCGTTTCAACTTTCTCTAAACTACCCGATTTCAAACGTTTTCCATAATATGCTGAGTTAGACACAACGATATAATAGAACAAAGTTTGGTAGAAATCGATAAAGTGGTTACCGAGATACACCTTTGTAGTCATAAAGTTGCCGGTGCCACGCTCCATTCCTAAGAGTCTATAGCTGTCTTATTTATTGCTGTGAGTAAATATTAACTTGGGGTAAATTAGCGTATTCAGTTATTGAAATATGAGAGTTTCCGTATTTTTGAAATTTATCGTTCGATATACGGGAAGCGTAGATTAGAATAATTTTCTACGAATTGCTTTTCCGTACCAAGGTTATTAAGTGCACCGAGTAAGAACGACATTACGGTAATTTTTTTTTTTGTAATCATGTATTTTGAGTTGTGCTATCTTACTGCATTAAAATCCGATTTTCATAAATAATGGACTTAGCACGTTTGCACACTAAAGGCCGGTCCACATAGAACTTTGGCGTTGGCGTTGATTAACAGCTGACTATGAATACACACAATTATATGGACATGTCCACATATCAACGGCAACGCCAACGCCAAAGTTAACGCACACAAAAAGATGGGCGTCTCTCATTTTTTGCGCGTGTTGTCAATCAGCTGTTGCAAATAAATAAAATTATGTGAAATGTTTTTAATTTTTAATCAAATGTAGGTAAGAAATATCATTTATCATGCAATTATTGATATGAAATATTAATTTATCTGTCGTTAGTATGTAAATCTAGTGCTCAAAGTATTCGCTGCAAAGCGTTCATTGTAGCAAGCATACGTTTTACGTGCGTCACCGATACACTTTATTGCAATGTTACTGTGGAACCCCCACCAAAAGCTTTGCAGCATAAATGGTCTTTTTGACTACCATCGATCCACTCTGGGCCAGAAGTGCCTTGCAATTGTGCATATCGTACTTTTCAACAAGTTCATCTCTCTAAGAGTGAATGAATCATCCGATTCTATAGGTTAAAAGGTGCACCTTCTCGTTAGCTCGTCACCGATACACTTTATTGCAATGTTACTGTGGATGGTCTCCATATAAGTTTAATTAGTAAATATTCCGAGGCACCTATTTTATTTACGTATTCTGCCAAAATTAGTGGTATTACTTTTCCGGAAGGTTGGTAATAGTAATCATAGTCGGTTTGGATTACATTTACTAAGCGTAAGCTATGGCTCCATTTCTTCTATAAAATCTGTATTTATCTCAGCCAGTCATAACCGGTATTAGGGCGGGGTAAACAATAAAGGTCTGTTTAACATTTGAAGCTATAGCAAATATATTGGCTGCATGACCTTACGCAAAGCATAGTTTGCCTCTGACTTGGCCAGAGATTTGAATAAACTGATAAGATTTGTAAAATTAAAGTTGCAATTTTTTCTATATTTCAAGTGTTGTATTCTGGGAATATAAATCGATTTTGTGCAAGGTACAAATATTAACTTTAGAAAAATTAATCGAATTAAGAAAAAACAATAACTAATTATAGAAATAAACTGAAAAATTATATAAATTTAAAAGCGCAAAAGAAATAAAGGCTATGACAACAAATCGATAAGAATTTAAACGGAGGAATGTGCCATTCTGTTCTGCACTCACATTTGATTCATCGGTGTTATGTGCTGATGGTCCACGCGCACTCATTAAATTAATGCCATCTGCTGACATTGCTATCGCTGTCGCTGGAGCCATTAAGTCTACAGCCGAGGTGGACTCCGCACCAGAACCAGTTGGACGCAAGGCTGCACGTTTGGCAACAATTTCTAGCATTTCATTAAGTATAGCACCCTCAGCTGCAACATCTGCGGAACTTTTGTCCAATTCTGTAGAAAATAAAAAAGAAAATTTTCAATGCATCGTTTACATTCGAAAAACGTACTTATTGAAAATATCAATGGTAACTGATGAGTATGTATATTAGGCTGGGTCGATTTTGTATGGGGGAAAATAAAGGAGTTTGATCGTATTGTAATAGTAATATTATGATGTCTTAGGTCTAAGCCAATTGTTATTGGCCACGAAAGATTAATTTAAAACTTATATTTAGCGCGCACAATTGAATCAAAGTCTATGAATTTCGAAAATGAAAATTTGGCTTGTAATATCTATGGAATGCGTTAATTGTTATAAACAGGATGATATATCAAACTAAGGGCTATTAAATTTACTATCCCACGTCCATTTATCATTTTTCAATAAGTCGACAGGTTTTTAAAATATTAAGATAAAACTTACAAAAGTATAATTTTCCCTTATGAATTTTCAATTCTTCATTACTTCAGCAACCAAGTGAAAAATACGAAAAAGTGAGACGACATTTATTTCAAACGTTTTAAAGTTTTTGGATGTTTATATAATCTTAAAAGGACCATGGACTTGGTCACGCAGATTTGGTCAGTTTTCAAGATCGTCCTGAATGTAGTCAAACATGTATTGTCCAAGGTTAGAAATCGGTTGATAAGTTAATAGTAGTTTCAAGCACATTAGTATTTACATACATTAACAAAATACAAAATTCCCATTTTAAGTCCATTTATGCAGTCTTGAAAATCGGAGCGGAATGGTTTCATTACTCCCCGAAGAAGCACATTTTTGCGGTTTCTAAATTTGCCGTTATATGAAAGTAGGGGACGTGCAATAAATGCTTAGATATAAATATTTTAGTTAATTCCATTATGTGAAAAAGTGAGTGTAGGTAAATACAATAATCCTTAACATATCCTAGCAAATCCTTTTTAGAACTCTCCAATTGGACGATATTGCATTGCATTCAGCTTGAACGAAAAAAGTCACCCTTGGCACACTTTTCTGTAATCCGGTTCTTGTAATTAAAAGTTATTTATACAAATGAAGAGATTTTTTTTTAGAAAAAAAAAATGGAGATCCACTTAAGTTTTTCGATATAACTCTGGTAAATGTTACTCGATCAGTACGTAATAATTACCANTCAAATGTGTATATATGGAATCAGGGAAAGCTAAATCGTGGACATTCTTAATCGAATATACTCTATCTCTTTAGCAGAATAAAGGCAACTTCCATAAAATCCGTTCCCTGNCCAATTGGACGATATTGCATTGCATTCAGCTTGAACGAAAAAAGTCACCCTTGGCACACTTTTCTGTAATCCGGTTCTTGTAATTAAAAGTTATTTATACAAATGAAGAGATTTTTTTTTAGAAAAAAAAAANAAAAAGGCAAATATCTTAAAAAAAGGCAAAAAAAGGCAACTTCAAATGTGTATATATGGAATCAGGGAAAGCTAAATCGTGGACATTCTTAATCGAATATACTCTATCTCTTTAGCAGAATAAAGGCAACTTCCATAAAATCCGTTCCCTGCTCATTTGCATAAACAAGATTTTTCCACGATGATGGAAAATAATGGCTTTTCTATTCGAGCTACCGAAATTGTTCCTAAATTTGCAGAAATTCGCAAACTATAGTTAATATTGAAAAAAAGATTAGACTATTTGGAAGCAGCGACCTAAATGCACGCGAGCAATATTAATGATGTTCTTTATATCTTGTGACTATAGGCCAGTGGAATTATCAAGAGAACAATTAAAATTTTATTGAAAAAGATAAATTTGAGATTGACGGTAAGCTAAAGGGCTGCGAGAAATGATATTTGACTTTATCTTTTGCGTTAACGGATTCATTATCTAGTAATATGCACCAAACCTTTTTGCTGAACCCAGAATTTTCAACAAAAATTGATCTTACTCTACTAGTGTGCTGTGGGTCACTTGGCAGTCGATGCGCGGGCTCTTACAATTAAAATAAAAGACTAATATTTTGCAGGCTTGTTGTTGATTTCATGATACAATATATTTTCACTATTACCAAGGGATTTGAGAAAAATTAGACTTTCGACCCGTCCTAATGTATATGCATGCAGATATTCAAAATTATTATTTTTTGTTTCAAACAGTATTTAAATACATACATAATTATGGCCACTTATAGGGGAAACTCAATTTCGCTTTCAAATACAAATTCATGATAAACTTAAATGATCCAACGTGTCGTCCTCGGCAACAAAGCTTTTGCCGGAAATATCGCAATCGTATCTATCTATATAAATAATACGCGAAGGGATTTTTTGTGCAGCATAAAAGATATGTACCGTTTGACCGATTTTCAAAAATGAGATGTCAAATTAAAGCGCTTGGTCTGTAGATGTGCAATAAGGTTTTACTTTTTCGAAAAGAGTTGCCACCTGATAAAAAATTGCATTCAAATAATTTAATAATCAATGCCATCAGATCCACACCGATCGTTCGATTTTCAAAATTGAGATGTCAAATCAAAGGGCTCTGACTTTAGGTGTGCAATAAGGGTTAACTTTTTCGAAAAGAGTTGCCACCTTTTAAAAAATTAAGTTCAAAATACACGAAGGCATTTTTTCCGCATAAAAGATCTGCACCGTTCGTTCGATTTTCAACTGATGTGCAAACTGGCTTTATTTTTCCGAAAGGAGTTGCCACTTGTATAACAATTGATTTGATTTTCCAAAATAAGGTGTCAAATTAAAACTCTTAAGGTTTTACTTTTTTGAAAAGAGCAGCCATAGGTATCAGTCGAAATGGTTATTAAAAGCTTTGCTTCTTTACTGTGAGTGTGGCCCCTGTTTAAAAAAATTGAATTAAATTTTAAACAGGGAAATTTCATACGTAATTTACAAAATGTTCCCCCACAGCTGGACCCCTGGACTAAAGGAGTTTAAAAAGGGTGGTAATTTGAAAAGGGTTGCCACCTGCTCTAAAAGCCGAATTTAGTTATATGCAAGATTAAATTATGGGTGTTAAACGAAAGAGTGCTAAGAAATCTTCAGTTTAAAAATCAAAATTTTGTTTGATGGTTTGAAGAGAGTTGCCAGCTGTTGAAAATTTTAAATTTAAATTAGTTAAGTTTAATAAATTAAGTTAATAAATAAGTTAAGCTAAATAAATTACTAAAATAGTTAATTTAATCGTTCATGGGTTTGAAAAGAATTTATATCTGAACTGTTTAACAGAGTTGCCAGGTGATAAAAATATTAAATTAAATTTAATTCTTCAGGTAATTGAATAATGTATCAAAGTATCAGACGAAAGAGCTTTAAAGGATTTCAGTTTGAAAATGCTTCGCAAAAGGTTGCCACCTGTTTGAAAAGCCTAATTTATTTAGCTTTTACACAATTTCAATGAAATATTAAAATATGAGTGGCAAAAGAAAGAGTTTTAATAAAACTTTAGTTTGAAAATATTTTTTGTTTGAGTTGCCATCTATTCGATTTTTTTTTTGAGCGATAAAGCTCGGTAATTGTGTTATCAGCCGTCTCGATGAAGTCAATTGGCCCCTTCCGAGCCGCTATTTCACGCCCTTAGACTTTTTTGTGCCATGCCGTGAAGGACCGAAATAATGCGAACAATCTATTAACGATTCAGGCCTTTAAGGCGTACGTCGGGCATTTCTTACGATAGAGCCAGCAACTATCAACAAGGTCTTGAAGAACTCGGCTAACAGGATGCGCTACTGGGAAGACAGTCACATGATGAAATCGGGTTTCATAACTAATGGGAATATATGTTCTTTCGAATAAACCCATAATATACCGAACAAATTAGTTTGAGTTAATTTTTACAAATAAATAATTTTTTTGTTATGGTCATCAGATCTTTAATGTGAAGGTCATCAGATCAGCACCGTCATTCTAAATGTGCATTAAGGTTTTATTTTTTGAAGTTACAACCTTTTTTAGCGGTGCACGATGGTTTGAATATTGAGGAAATGAAAAACCGACGCTATTTCGGACCTCTCTTCGTTCAAAATAAATTTTGGAGTCTTAACGCCATGCGGGTTCACTAGTCAATTTCTGATTACCAGGCAACTCGCGAGATCGAATCGATTTCTTGTTGCTTTATTATTCAGCCTCATTGCGACAGTCGTGATGAATGCAAGTCGTTATTCGAATTCGTATCGAAAATTACATGTCATTGCCTAAAACTTCGACTCGAATAGTGTGTTAAAACGGAAAAACTTGGCAGCACTGCATAGTTTTCGACGATTTTCTTCGACTACTTATTTCAGCACGACAGTAGAAAATGAGAGTGTGGTTGAGTCGTACAATTTAGCCTAATTTACAATTTACGCAATGAGGCTGATTGTTACATGCGAGACTTGAAGAATACGGCAAAATCAACTTTTTTATCTGGGTATTGGATCAAACCAATATTTTTGAGTGACTGAGTCATAAATATAAAAGTAATATCTCCGTTTTTCGAAGTAAGCCTCCGAATCAAGATATGGGCCTTCGAAGTTCGAAATTGGACCTTGGGTAAAAAATTATTTTAAATTAATGTATGTAAAAAACTAAAAAAGTAAAAAATATAGACGTGGTCCGCCTTTTGCTCTTATTGAAGTTGTATATGTATGACTTTTTTGTGAAAACTTATATGTATTACAGGTGCTATAAAAGGTCAAAGGTCTCGTCTTCAAACAATTAAAAACTTTATATTTCAGAAAATTTTTGATCCTGACCTTTGAATACAAGTTTGCACTAAAAAGTTATATACCATATAAAAAGGAGGCCCACGCAGCGTTGCCGAATTGACGATTGCGTCGTCATTTTCACGTTTTTTTAGCTCAATGACGTTTTGACGATTTTTTATTTTAGTTTTTCCACTTAATTATATATATTTTTACAGGATAACGTAATCCAAAACACAACTATGTATTTATCTAGTTTTAATCTACAAACGTGCTCTTAGTTATATTAAATTGGTTTTATAATTGTAACCATACCGTTAATTTGCACTGCTAACACTGATTTTAAGGAGACAGAAAAGTAGGAGAGGGAATTTGTTCAGTCAAAATTATCTATCATTTAATAAATGCTAATGTTACACTAAGGGTCTTGGTTGTTTTGGTAAATTGCTGGTGGACACTCGGCAATTTTATCAACCGTGAACGTCCTTTTCAGTTTATTTTGTTAGTTTGGTAAACTGTTTATCAACAGCGGATTCGTGGCATTTTTCTTAAAAAAAAAAAAACAAATTGTAACAGAAAATTTTAGGAATCTTACTTAATCAAAGGCGTTGTGCCTTTCGGCAGCGGGCGGATTTAAAATTTAATAAATATCAACAGCTGATTGCAGTTTACCAACTACAAGAAAAACTATCAAGCTTGCTTTGCGATAATTCGGTAACCGGTACACCGATAATAAAATAATTTTACACAAACAAAATACATTGGGAACAATTACCGAACACCGAGTACCAAGCTCGGCGTGAAGCTCCCACTTCAAAACTGGATCAAAAACTTCAAAGCAGTGGAGTTCAACTATTTAAAAGCAGTTGTGTTTTAAATTGTAATTTTAAGTAGTCGTTAACAATTGCAAATCCACTTTTATTAACCCTTAAATGCATGACTTTCTATTTTTGAATAATTTATAGCTAGAAAGAGAGATTACAAGTCACAAAGTCATAAAAAAATAAAAAAAATATTTCAAAACTCAAAATCGTCCTTTATTCCTAAGGATAACGGTTTGTTGCCAAATGGCTACATTGTGTTTATAGAGTACACTTTTTAATATTATTTCAGTTCAATTCAANGTGTAAATTTCAAAGTTGTAGGCAAATCCGGAAACTCCAGCTAAAACAAACAATTTGAATCCCCATTTGTGAGGTTTCATCGGCATGTATTGCTTCATATAATGCCTAACTTTTGTTGAGCACATTTGCTCATCAATAGATAGTTCTTTTTCCAAGGGAATGCTTTTGAATTTAAATAGCAGATGATCTATAACCGGTCTCAATTTGTGTAATCTGTCATGTCCTGGTTGATCTCTTGGCACAAATGTGGTGTTATCATTGAAATGCATGTTTTGTCGCAATTTTTCGAACTTGTTTACTGGCATTATTTCTTTGATTTGGGGAAATCCCAGGTCATCACTCCAATATGATCTTATATTGGGGGCATGTACAAGTGACATATACAAAACAATTGCGATATATTGTTTTATATCAGAAGCGCAATATATATTTTGTTTTTCCGGATTGTTTTGAACACTATATAAATTTGTTTGCTGGACAATATTCATTATTAGGTCTTCAGAAAAAAAATAGCTGAAGAATTGATACGGCGTTTCCAAATTGAGTAATTCACCTTCAATATCCGAATATCCATGAAAATGTAACTGAGCTTCATTTAATTGCAGATGCTTTTTCTTCCAAATAATATTTTTTTTCACTTGGCTTTGAGTTTGAAAAACGGCATGAGAACAGGACGGCAAGTCTTCATTATCAGTCCGAGAAGCCGTTGGAGATGGAGATGGATCCGTTTCATCTTCATTATCAAAATCTTGCAAAACATTTGGTACAAAATCAGGGTCTTCCAAACTGTCATCATCAAAAGCGTTTTCCTCATCTTCACTTTCTTCACTATTATATTCCATCAAATATTGCGCCAACTCTTCTACTGATTTGAACGGCTTATTCATGTTGCAAATATTTTAGTTTCTCTGTAAGAGAGAGCTAAAACGACAGATCAAACAGTTACTAACTTTGATAAAATTTGTTTTCTTATTCGCACAATGTAGCCAATTGGCATCAAAGCTTTTTATAGCGATTTGATCGTTATAAAAAATATTATGATATTATCAACCGTTTATTGCACAAATACTTACCCTTTTTAAAGTCAACCAGAAATAAATTAACCCAAAACTTTTTATTTAATTGTAAAAAAAATCACGAGTATATGTACACACTTCAAGAGTTCTAGAAAAGTGAATGCTTGCTCTAAAAAACGCGAAAAATTACTTACATTAGGCAAAAACCACGAGTAAATGTACGAAATCATATAAGCAGTGCGTAGCCAAATGGCAACACGAGGAATTCAACTGTTATCTCTTGTGAAAGCAATAATTAAACCGTTCTAAAGAGTTTGTTGCCAAATGGCAACAAAATGCATTTAAGGGTTAACCCATGTGCAATTTGGTTTTGTACTGTGTGGCCATATTTATTGGTCCGTATGCATTAAACCTAAGCAAATGCTTTTTCTTAAAATTTCAGACCTTTTACTCAATTTGTTCAAATAAATTTAAGTTAAAGGTAGGCAATTTTAGGAAAACGCAATTGCTTAGTTTTTATGCATACAACTCATTGTATGTAATTCCTTTGTATTTTAATTTTGTTAAGAAAATCCATAAACAAAAATTTGACGATTTTTTGGCCGAAATAACTACTTTTTTAGGGTAAAGTGACGATTTTCCAGCGAAAGCTTTCGGCAACGCTGGGCCCACGTTTGTATTTATTCTTTTTTAGTTTTTTTACAATAATTAACCTCTTTCTTTCTTTTCACAGCCATATTGTAATGTTTACTTTATCTTATCAATTTACTTAAACTGCAATTTTCAAACGGGTGGAAATTCTGACATTTTTTTCTCTCTTTATTTTAATACAATACATATGTAGGTGAAAACTGCATTCAATTCTGTGTATAAGTTTTCGAGTGGAGCGCGTACAAACATACAGAAAGACAAAACTTCTAAAAAATTGTTGATTTGGCTTCTGTTACTCTAATACATTAAAAACGGGGGTATTAATATCCATTATGTACAGACATAGGCCTGTTAGAATTTTATTATGTGTATAGAAGAAGTTCATGCTTATATGAAAAAAGTGCAAAAATCCGTCCCGCAAAAAAATTCTCAAATATCAACGGGATTATTAGCCGTTTGAAACTTGCACTTCATCAGACTAAAATTGTATGGGCTATAAAACTGCATACCCACGCGAATATTAAAACATCTGAACAGGTGTGTGTATCAAGAACGGGAGAAGCGAAAGCATACATATAGTTAGCGTACGAACGAAAAACTACAAATTTTGTATAAAGCTTGATACTGTGATTTATATGGTTTGGTTAAAGCTTGGGCGGAATTTTTTATAGAAATATAACAAAAAAGAAAATAGCTAAAAAACATTACGAATAATTAAAAAAAATCAACACGTGGTCAGTCATTTGTATGACTCATATTTTCTATTCCGATTAACGCACGCCTTGACGCATTAACGTAATGTCGCAGGTCGGATTATTTCATTCTTGTGTATTAATGGTATGACTGAAAAAATACCCAGATAACTTGGAGTACGAAAGTTCTTGCACCGAATATTTGCTGTTGCGTTTCAACACTTCTTATACAATTTTAAATTCTATACTCACTATTGCAGGACAATCTCAAATTAAGTTCTTCTTTTAGCTGTGCATGACGATGCTCTAATTGCAGTTCTTGCTGTCGAATGCCTAGCTCTTCATCACGTTTTCTGTAGAATAGTAAGCAATAGCAAATTAAAAATATTAGGTTTGCCCCTTATAAAATATGATATATTTCTTGTGATGATTATTTTCTTCAATTTGTACATACTTAAGTTGTTTGATCTTGCGCCATATCTCCAGCAGTTCTTTCAGTAGTTTCTCATCATTACTGCCAATGTTGGTAGTAGTCTCGAAACTGTAATAGCATGAAAATCATGTCAATTAGATTCAAGAATTTTCAGAATGACCTAAAGTTATTTCAACAAGAGCAACAAAATAAAATAAAACAATGTTTTACTCATCAAATAGTGCTTACTTGCTGACATGTGTTTCTCCTTCGCCGCGCAATGCCTTCTCAATAAGAACACCGCGCGCCTCCAGCTCCCTCAATTGCACTTCGATCTCTTCCTGTTCACGCTGAATCTCCTGAGCGATTCTGAGTCGCTTGAGCTCAGCTTGTCGAACAGCCTTCGATATGGCACGCTGCCGCTTCTGTTCACGCGTCTCGGTAGCGTTGCTCTCATCTTAAAGGTAGTGAAAAATAAGACTTATTTATCATTTATAAAATACTAAGACAAGGAAATAGTAGAGGAAAAATCAGTCAAAGATTTACCAACGATCTACTTTTTTTGATAATGATCGAAACCAAAGAAAAGTGTAGTAAAGAAAGAGGAAAAGTGTAAAATAAACCAACCAACCATCGGATCTCTGGTAATTAAGTGGCAAAGGCGGAATAGGCGGCGGAATGGGCTCATCGGTGTCATGGCTCGCAACATAATTCGGTGTGTGGATAAACAATTGTGGGCTAGATGATGAGAGCGCTGCTATTGCTGACTGTTTTGTGGCGCTTTTTACTGGTGTAGTGTTAAAATTTTTATGGGTATTTGATGAGCTCGTATTTGAAATACTTGCGCTGTTGTTTAGCTGGGCGTCAAAGAGGGAACCATCCTTGTCCTAATGGTGTGTTTGTTTGATTTTGTTTTTGTTTGTGTTTTATTTAACATTTTTTTGCAAGCATTATGTTTTATAAGTATTGAAGGTTTGTAGAATGTTTTATATTTGTATGCATGTATTATGTTTTATAAATTGTATGCATGTATTATTGTATTGTCATTATTTATACCCATGCATTTATTTTTTTCATTATTGTTTTCAAGCAGTGCGCGCGCGTAGTTATGAGGCAGCAGCATTGTCCGCGGCGTGGAAAAAGATATGATGAATTTAGATTTTAGTAATACATATGCATATATGTACGTACATATGTATGTGTGTATACATGAACAAGCTAGCATCAGCTGGCTCCAAGCAAAACAAGAATAAAGAAAACGTTGGCGATAATACTTAAATATATGTATATACATTGGCGGTCAAAAGTGGATGAATGGGGTTTTTTTGATATTTGCAATGTTTTTCAAACTAAAATTTGTTGGCGAATTTTTATAGCAATATTCATGCATTAACCAAAACCATAAAATCAAATTTTAAACTATACATAATTTAGAAAAATTCAAAAAACTTTCATCCAAATTTTGAAATTTTTTATCTGAAATGTTAGAAAATTTCTGGGTATGCTTATGAAATTTTAATAAAATAATATTTCTTTTGTTAACGGAAGAAAATGCTCAATAAAATGCACTTTTATATGAAAAACCGCGAAGGCCGTCAGAAAACCAAAACCTCGTAAAATTGCTTAATTTTGTATGGAAAACTGGTTTATTTACGAGGTTGATGCGTCTGCGCGGCATTTACGCGTTTAGATGAATACCCCTAATAACAAAAAAAAATTTAGCTGGAATAGCATTGTAAATATTAAAAAAAGAAAGAAACTTCATACAGTTTTGACCAACAGTGTACATATAGTATGTATAAAACATAAGTGAGAACATATGTATATTTACATGCGCCAAACTTGAAATAAAGGCATACAAATTTCTATTATGTACTAGATACGTTTGAATGTATATTCTTCTTCCACCAATAAAGAACTAATGATAAACATCTATAATAAACTACACTGAGAAAAAAAACGCGTTGTAAGAATAAAAAAATTTTATTTGATTACCATTTAAAAATGCTCGTATTTAAATCAAGTGAAAAGTGTTAACAAAATGGATTTTTCCATTATACATACACTACTTATAATGGAAATATTCAATTCAAATACGACCGTATTAAAATGGAGCATGGATGGTGTTTTGCACGTTTCGGATGCTTTTTCATATGTAATTAAGAAAGTATATGTATACAAAGCATGCATGCACAACGGTAACAAAAACACATACACACATACACACATGCATGGTACATGTTTATCTGTACAAATGCACTAATCGCGCGCTGTGATTTTGATTCAAACTCAACATTTGAAAACACATTCACATGTATGGCTGTAGCTGAGTGCGCAAAGACGTTTGATACAATGGGTTGCTGCCAAGAGGGTCCGTGTTCAATTACTATCAGACGGACTCAAAAAATTCTCTTTTTCTTTGTCAATGTTATTGTGGCTTGTTAACATTTTTATTTTTAATATTTTTTATTGAGCTTTGTACCACGATTTTTTTATTAGGAAAAATTGAAAAAGCAACAAAGTCTAAGCGGTAGAAGTTATAGCACTATTTCGGAGATCACCACATCTCCTCATCAGACTTCTTTTTTCTAGACTTCAGCAGG
>NW_016157158.1:359712-427135 GCF_001687245.7 Rhagoletis zephyria | reverse complement strand
AACTTTACAGTGCACTTTATTTTGACTATAACTACGGGTCAATCACTTTAATCCTATTTTTAGCTAATTTAAAACAGTTAAATTAAATCAGGTTAGGGAACTTCTTATTCTTCTTAAACGGAATCGCTATATCTACAAATTATTTTATACTTTTTAGTTCTTGTTGTAATAAAAGCGTGTTTTTAGTTTTTTAACAATAATTTTTTCTTTGTTAGGTTGGGTGCTTCTGGGGCCACCCCCGTATTATTAAACGTGCGATATGTACATGCTTTGTATCGAAGAAAATGTGCGAAGAAAAAATTTCCAAAAATCAACCGTAAGTACTAGCTACTTCAAGTTTGCACTTTATTAAACTAAAATTTAATGGATTACAAAACTGCATACTCAAAAAAAAAAATTAAAAAATCTGATTGAAAAGTTTCAAATTTTGATGAACATGTTTTTTAGACAGTAAGGTATATTTTTATAAAAAAACATCACACATTTTTTATAAACATCATTTAAACAAAGAAAAATAGCCAAAACTTGCTTAAATGTCTCTTCGCTACTTACGTTCTCGCCACCGATGCATGTATGTACATATGTGCCCAGTTGCAGCCCCAGCGAATGGACGGAATCAAATGAAATTTTGACAGAGTATTTCTGTGATATCTGGGCCTATAAGAGGGTGAAAAAGTGGGATTCGACAAGGAGGCGTGGCACCTCACATAGGCGAGAATTTTTTTATCAGCTTTATTTTCGGAGCCATAAGTCCCATGGTCTTGAAATTTGGTGTGCTGACCTATCTATGGTAGGTGCTTATAGTAAAGTATATATAAATGAGTTTGTAAAAGGGGGCGTGGCACATCCCATAGGTTTGGAATTTTTTATCAGCTATAACTTATCAGCATAACATCACTAGAGTATGCGCTAATAGTAAGGTATATGTATGTAAATAAATGAGTTTGTACAAGGGCGCTTATACAGTACATTTCGAAAATGGGAAAATTGTTTTCAAGGCTTGGTGGAAATCAACTATAAATCGTTATTTTCGATCCAGTGGTACTGTTGAACGAATAAATATATATTCATCTTGTATAAAACTAAGTACATACTTCAAAAATAGGCCTGCTATGCGGAAAATTGCAGGTATGCTAAATGCAGCTGAGCGAATAGGCAGCCTAAACAAAATTAATCAAAATGTGCTGTAGTAATCTAAAGAGGAATGAGAGTTTACAAGAGGGTGTAGCAGCCCCCTTAGACGGCATATTTTCAGAGACCCATAACTTTGGAGCCGTGAATCATGTCACATAATCTTAATTCAAAAATTGGAGCGCCTTTAATTCTTTTATTTTTACCTTGATCCACTTTACCTTAATAATGGACAAGATTGGTAATAAAGAATATGATGACCAATATAGTTGAAATAAGAATTATTACTGGATGCGCCAAAGAAGAAAATGTTTGTCTGTCGGAAGGTTCATTAATTGACCAGAACTTCTATTTGAATTTAAATGGCTTCACTATATTCTGAGGATTTGCTTTTACATGTTGATAAATAAATCGCAAGATCCAACATTAAAAGTAACTGAACTTCTGCTGGAAAGTCCCTGCTTTCCGCACGATAAATTTAACAGTCTTTTTCGTACGGAGGCCTTAAATTAAATAACAAGTAATTTTTAGCAAAAAAAAAACCGACTTCAAAAAATATATATATATCTATATATCTCATGATCCACTGATCGAAATCGGTTGACGTGGTCCAAAGTTATGCGGTAACATACATAAAAAAAAAAATATATAATAATAATAATAATAGATTGGCGCTTACACATATGTTAGTGTTTGGCCGAGCTTCTCCTCCGATTTGTGGCGTGCGCCTTGATGTTGTCACACAAAGCGGAGGGACCTACAGTTTTACGCCGACTCCGAACGGCGATTGTATTTTTATGAGAAGCTGTTTTTCATGGCAGAAATACACTCGGAGGTTTGCCATTGCCTGCCGAGGGACGACCGCTGTTAAGAAAAAACCTTTTTTCTATATTTTTGCGATGTTGCTTTGACCAGGGTTTGAACCCAGGCATTGTGGAGTGGAAGCGCGCACTGCTTACCACTACACCATATATATATATATATATATTCCGACGAACTGATAACCTCCTCCTTTTTTTCGAAGTCGGTTAAAAAGTTAATAGTCCCTTGTAATTTATGCTGAACTGAAAATTTGTCACATGACATCAAGTACTCTGCTGGTAAGGTTACAACGGTAGAACGATTTACAGAGGCATTCAGTTAGAAGTGACTAGCCATTTAAGTACAAGAGGTGGATATGACTTATGTCACTTTCAAAATAAACGGCTCGTATGTCAGTTACCTGATGGGCAAGAAATCCACTACAATATTCTGTACGTACGTTGATGGGTACCCGCTGACCATCCCTTCAGCGAGATTCGGTAACACGTTGCTACAAAAAACCACGAAATACGTCCGAAACAAAACTTATGGGGATTTCGTTTCTCTTTTCGTGTTCGATTCAAAATTAAAGGTAAATGTTAAGAAAACTTTGCTCATTCTTTCGTTTCTTAAAATGTCACACTCTTGTAAGGCAAAAAAGGCACATTCTCTGCCCTTTGAAGCTTTGTCGGGGGAGGGTTGCCCCGAAAATCAGTTGGTTGCTTAAAACGACAATATTACGAAATGCGTGAGCTAGACAAGGACAAGTAGGCAAAAACATGCCCATTTACAGGGTTGAGTGTGACATCAAACACATTCTGCACCGCGGAAAGGCAGCATTTTGGTGTAGGTTGTAGGTAGGTCGAGCACAATGTGAAAATGGGTTTCTTTTAATTACTGAACACTCAATTTTTTTTGATTAAAAACCGTTATTTTCTGGCTTGATGCACTTATCCATTAGCATCTTGACTATTTTTTATCCCATTTTAAAGACCAAACATTTTTTAGGAAGGAAATTTATAGACCTTCGAAATGATGTATAAAAATGTAGTGTAGAATTTGTTTAGTCAAAGCTGATTCCGGAACATTTGATATTTTTTAGTTTTAAATGCAATTAAATAGAATTCAGACCCTCACCCGAAATCATAAATTATAAGATGGAATTCGGAGTAAACAAAATTTATTTATTTTCGATTAAAATAATAATTAAAACTTATACATTCAAAAAAAGAATATAAAATAAAAACTTAATGAAAAAGCTGCCGACTTAAGTATGTAATTTTCATATACATTTATATGCGTATTATGTATTTATAAAAATATTGCCCTACATATGGATAGCAACATCATGTGAACATGAACATGCATTGCATATGTATGTTTTTGTATACATTTATATAGCAATGTTAATTAACTATTTTCATTTATGTTCAAAACTGATTAAATGGCACTAAGTTTGCTTTTTCGTTGTATATATGTATGAATGTATGGATGTACATATGTACTGTATTTATGTTTTATACGAATGCGTAGGTACATAGCGATGGTCCTCTGTAATAACGACACGATTCAAAATTAAAAGAAAAAAAATTAAAACTCGACTGCTCATCCTTGTCTAATCCAGTAAGTTGTAAGGATTCGACAAGGATTAGAACATCTAGCAGTTATAATACACATATATACATACATTTAGAATCATACATACACACTATATCGTGTCGTATTCCTTTATTTCGTCCTTGAATCGAATTCAATGTACATAGTTTCGAAATATTTTAAGTTTGATCTTAACTAAGATTTGCATACATATACATACATATATAAATGTATTTACATATAAATGGATATGTATAATGCTTACATATTTATATATGCGTACAAGCGTATAGGTGCGAATGAAAATATACCGTAAAAAACAAGAAAAGTTTACTAAACAGCAATAATATTGTAGGTAAAATAACGGTTCAATAAAATAAAATAAAACTATTTGGTTTAATTTGTGGCCACAAGCAAGTGGTTGGAGTTGTGTGTTGTGGAGTAGATTGAAGTGGAGTAGAATGGAGTGTAGAGAACAAATATTCGCTTTCGACATACTACATTCATACATATGTACATATGTACGTATGCGCATATTTAGGCATATGTACATTCAAATGTAAGTATTTACGCACACGCACGAACTTCTTTTGCACTCTACGTGTGCTATAAAGGCTATTTATTCTGTAAGAAAAAAATTAAAAAATATAAATAATAAATTAAAACGAAATCGAAGTAAAAAATAAATTGGTTAGCTAATTGATATTATGTGCAATTACTTTTAAAACAAAGATGTGCATATGCGCAAGCTTATACATTCGTTTCATTTTGCTGCGAACACAGACAAAAGGTCCATTGCGAAAGAAGCAGTGCTTTTTATTTAAATACGATCTTAGCGCGTTTTGTTACTTTTTAAACAATGTAAATATACACAAATAAGTATGGAGTGCAGCAAATATTGTATAAGCATATTTTTACATGTGTAATTCAGTACGTATGTATGCATATTCATATTTACATATGTGAGTACATGTTATAATATTTGATTATGGTCACTGTTACACAAACAGACATGCCAAGGACGATTAAAACAAAGATGCGGTTATATTAATGCACGTATAGATGTATATTTATGTATGTATATGTTGGCACGGGTAGTATTTAAGAATAATTAAGGAACCTACTTTGCACGATAAAGCTTCGCATCGCTGAAAGGTATGTGAATCAAAGGAAAAACGTGGTCGATCTTACTGCTCCGAGTTGCACATTTTTTTTTTGTTTTGAGGTAGTGAAGCTCCTAAAAATTCTGTGCTAACGCTTGAAATTTTCGGAACCGTGACCATGCATCAGTTAACAAAATATTTTTGGAAGGCAAAACTGAATGAATAATAAAACGTTCACTATTGTTGTTGGTAGGTAAAACAGGTCTACAAAACATCATTCTCAGAAAAAGGCAAGGGTGACATTCATATTTCTGGGATATATTTAATACGCTGATTTCGGATTAACAGCCTTTTGTTTAGATTGGTTATTAACTGTGAGTTTTGCAAAATTTTCGGTTGCCGCAATTCGTATGGCTATATTTTCCATCATAATCGGAAAAACTTCGCAGTTTTAAGGAACAAACTGGCATTTTTGTTCATTTATTGTAAAGTTATTTTGTTGTCACCATGCAATTACCTATTATCAATTAGTTAATAGTACAAAGTAATTTATAATTCGCAAACATAGGCGAATAAATGAATACGAGTATGCAAGGACTTATATATTCTCATCGAAGCTGAGCACAGCGCATAACTGTTGAATTTGAAAGTCCTCCCAAGGATTTTCCGACTATCTTCAAAGGACTTTAAGATTAAAAAGCATATAATTCAGGAATGTTTGTTATTCGTCTCATCACATGATTCTGAGGTACAAAACCTAAACAACTAACACCACTACTCTATGGTCCAACCCCGTAACAGCACGTCCCCTGGACCTACTTTCAGTTCAGCTTGACGAACCCGACTCATAAACAAGAATAAGTTATTTTACATTTGAATAAATATTGATATACTGCTTAAAAAACTGGAGACCATTCGATCGCGGATTTAATCTGGTAAAAATTATTTAGGGTTTTAAAAAAGCCTTTTGTTACTTAAACTATGCGATTTTTATAAATTTGGCGTGAATAAAGGTACTTTAAACCATGTTTATCTTATTTGTGGGAATTTATAAAACATTCATACCGACTCGTTTGTGTGAAATTGTCGTATGTGGTACTTTTAAAATTTGTTTGAATTGTATCTACCGACTTCAAATAAATAATATAAAAAAAAAACTTTTTAATATACAACGCTTTTATAATCGGAATAAAAAGTAGAAAATAATAATTCTCATTCCCATAGAATGTGTTTTGATAACTTTTGATTTTGAAATTTTAGTAAAAGTCACTATAAACAATTTATGCAATTGAAAATGAAAAGCGTGAGGGTCTCCGAAATATCCGAAAAAAATCAAATACACAAACAGAAATATACAAAAGAAAAAAAGAAAAAATAGTTTAAATTAAAAAACGTTTAAATAAACAATTGGGCATTATTCTCTGAAGTCTTCTGAAGAGAAGCAGAGTTTTCAGATTGAAAAATTTTGATTTCCATGGATTCTATGCCATTTCAACGAAAAGTCTTTTTTCCCCATACAAAATACATGGGAAACTTTGAGCGCTTTGAGCGACCTCTAAATATATTTTGATTTTAAAATAAAAAAACAGGGGTATATTTTTTTCGGTATCGAACAATCCTAGGGGGTGAGAGCATTAAATTTCCGATTTTACTTTTCCATACATACGAGCACCAATTAATTTCGTTTCAAGAAATGGCGTGTCGTCCATTTCCGCTGTCGCGTACGTAGTGCATGGGGCGACATCTACCTCTCAACCGAAGGGACTAGACTTTTTAATAGGAATTTTGCGAAGCAAAGGTTTTATAGCTACACAACATTGCAAGTTGATAAATCGTTGTAGAAAAAGGAGGAGGTTATCAATTCGTCGGATTGTTATTTTTTTATGTATGTTACCTAACATTTTATATTAGTTTTTGCTTAAAAATTACTTATTTTTAAATTTTTTTTTTACTACGCACAAAATACTGCTGTATCGCACACACGATAATTTCGATCACAAGAAAAAATGCATTGTAACATACATACGATAAAATACACAGCAAAGTTTTGGCGTGACTAAAGGGATTTCAGCTACAATATTTTACCAGGGGATGCGTTGTGGGATGTATAACAAATTTGCATCAAAAAGTCTATTTCTAAAAAATGGCACATACGATAATTTCGCGCAAAGGAATCAATTTATGCTTTTTTAAATAAATTCTTCCTTGGTAATGGAAAATAAAGCTTTCAGAATCTTAGCAACCAAAAATTTGGCGAAATTCGTAATAATTTGCAACCAGGTACCAATCTCAAATAACGAAAAGTACATATGTATCTCCGAAATCAAATCCTGGAAATATAAGTGACATGCTTGCCTTTTTTTAGCTGTCGACTAGCGTAATTTTTATTGAGTAATAGATATCATGGAGGTACTCATAAAATACAAAATGTAGGAAGATTCATGGTACAATAATTACAGGTATTGTGTTCCCAGAGAGCGCATATTCCGATCTGCCTTATTTAAAAAATATCATTGTTGCTCACCCTAAAACGTTTACTGCTAGGGAAAAGGGATATTTCCATACCCCATATACCATATATGTTCACGTATTTTTTTAAACAAACCATCTTGCAGAAAACTTATGTATATAATTTGCAAAAGCCGGAAAAAAAATTTGCTTGTAAATAACTTCAAAATTTGTATGGCTCACTTAATATCAAACGTTTTTTCTTTTGTTTTGCAAAATTATAAAAATTAAATTTTGCGAAAAAAAACAAAGCCAAATAAAAGTTAAAGAATTAACATTGAACTGCGTCGAAATGAAAATAAGGGTGCATGAATTTCGATGTGAAGCAAAACTCTCTGGGAAGACAATACCTGTTATTATTGTACCATCGGAAGATTAGATACTTTAATTAAAGAATAAAAAAAAATTAGATCGGTACATATCATCGCTACCATGTCAAACTATCGATACCTTGTGCATGCATTTAGAGAGTTGCGCGTATTGGCAAATCGTCAGATTTCGAGTCTTCTTAGAAGCAGAGGATACTGGCTTTGACAAAGTGTCGAATCCCACACTTTTTCCAAATGACAAGAACATTTTTTTACAAACGTTTCTTTGCTTCCCTGAAAAGTACCCATTTTCACATTCGATAGTTTAACATGGTAGCGATGATATTAGAAAAACATAAAACTAAAATTTTTTTATTGGGACATTCCATTGTGACTGGTGGGACATATTACTCCAGAATGTAATCAGTTGTGAATTTTAACAATGTCGTCGGAACATATGTACATAAAAGCGAAAGATATTTTTTTTTTTTTACACAGAACCATAACTAATGTATAAAACTGCCTTAACAAAAATACCAAACGATTTCTTAGTTCTATGTACCTATCATTTGAATGAATGTCACTGGTGCGACACTGAAAATAACAATATTTTACCCTTGTGCACTCAAAGATGAATTTTAGCCAACACACTTAATCTTCACGGACGATGATTTTGTGTTGTAAAAGACGAATTATACGCTTTAGTTTTCAATAAAAATTAGGTTTATATAATCTTCATAGAAATATTAAAAAATATTTAAAGTTTTGACTGGTGAGACATCTTCTTGTGACTGGTGTAAAGTAATTATGCATGAAATAAAAGTTTTTATAGACAAAAATGACAGCTTCTTTTTAATTATTTTTCAACATATTAATAAAATGAAGTCATTAAAAAATCATTTACTACTGAAATAGAGATAATTAGGGCATATTTAAATTTATGTCGTTTTCCTCTTTTATATGGAATGGCCCTATTGTTATTTTGGCGTAATACTATTTTTTGAACTTTGTACCATAGCATGATTTGTTTGTTAGGATAAATAAAAAAACAACAAAGTCTACGTGGTAGAAGTAATAGCTTTTTAGCTATTTCGAAGATCACCACATCTCATCAGACTTTTCGATGATGTGGGTTAGATTCCTGCTGAAGTCTAGAAAAAGAAGTCTGATGAGGCGATGTAGTGATCTCTGAAATAGCAGCTATAACTTCTACCGCTTAGGCTTTGTTGATTTTTCCATTTTTCCTAACAAACAAATCGTGGTACCAAGCTCAAAAAACATTGTGGAGAAAAAGTATTATCCTAGAAGGCAATATTAGATAATATATTTAGAAATAGTAAGTCAAATAATTAAATTATAGGCACACGTACTCAAAAATATCTACCAGTGCTTGTTTGCAATAACAACATAAGTATGAAAGTTCACATCGCTATAGATAATATGCATACCCAGTGGCGCATGTTACACTAACCCCTCTGTTTAGGCGCGTCTGCTAGCACCAGGCGCCTAAATACATGTATGTACTGCTGCATGTGCAAAAATTTCCTTTATGCAATTTAGGAAATGTATGCACATGCACTTCTCAACTGCCATGTAATTTAACTTTCTTAAGTTTTAATTAGATGGCACTTCAAAGTATGTTCTGCCTAGTCGGATGCATACTTCGGACGCTGCTTCCGGAGCATTTTGCGGACTCTGCATGGTTGTAAGTTGGCAAACGAACTTTGCCATGGGCCACAGTACCTACCCACCATTTTTGAACCAATAAATATTTTTTTTATATAAATACATACATGCAAACAGTGTTGCCAAACATGGGCTTTTCCTACCAAAACTGGTAGGTTTTTTTCCATTTGGTAGGTTGGTAGGCTTGATTGGATTTTGGTAGGTTTCGGGACAATGAGTAATAGTTATTTAAGAAAAATAGAAAATATGTACTTATCTCCAAACATTTTAGCAACCTTTTTTACACAAATATTTCACCGGTGCGTTCATATAATGGCGGCCACAAACAGTAAATATACCTGATCCCTAAGTACAAACGTATACCTTATTATTGCCAATATGCAATACGGACATACATATATCGTTTTGAAATTTTTTAGGAGAGACGAAAAATCGATGTAGTTTCGTATTACCTGTCATTCTGCATCAAAAACTAAACTTTGAAAAAAATGGACTTAGCACCTTTTCACCTTTAGGTAGCGATATAATTTATGGCGTACTTGGACCAGGATTCCAGAAATGTCTGCCAATGGGCTCGTACTCAACCATATTTCAGACGGAGGTCTTCCCAATCGAAGTCTGTGTTCGCGAATGTCATCGTAGCAGGTAAATGAGCCCAGAATAAATATTATATCGGACATTCAGGCAGCGTTAAAGACCTTAGAGTCTTTTAAAACGGCATCAAGGCTTGTAAGCTCTTGAACCACCTGAGAGCCCACAATAGCGTCACGCTGTGGAGGGTTCATGGACATGAAGGGTTTGAAGGCAAGGGAAGGGCTGACTGTCTCGCAAAGCGTGAAGCCGAAATGCGTTTGCACGGTCCCTAGCCTTTCTGCGGTACATCTAAAGGACACACTGCAGACCTACTTAGGAGCTAGCTGGGAATAATCTCAAATTGCTGCCCACTGGCGGAAGTCAAAGGGAATAAGACAATCAAAGATATGCATAACTCTTTCCAGCAGGGACTCCGAAAGACACCTTGAACCTAGAAATCTTACTGGCAACGTGACAGCACACTGCTAGTTAAAGTGCGGTTTTAATTAAATGGGTCTTTCTGTAGAGACGGACTGTAGGGTTTGTCGGATGGTGAAAGAAACCCATTCTATGTGCCTGTCCACGAAGCATGAATCGTAGATTGATACACCTTGGAGCCGATTGCCTTCTCCATCTAAAATTTGGAACATGGCCTCATCCAAAGTGCTGAGTTTTTTAAACAGCCTAAGGTTGGAGTGAATACAATTTGGATTTAGCACAATATATCTTCTTAGGTCGCAGCGCGGGTATCTTCGACGTAATAATAATAATATTGTCACTAGACACGAATAAAGTGCTCGAAAAAACTCTTTGCGGAGTTCTTGGGAATACTGTTGCACTCGAAATTATAGTTGACCGCGGACATAAGTATGGGTCTTTCTTCGCTGTCAAAGAGGTTGACGCGGCTTTATTTGCAGTCACCTATGTTAAGAGTCTTTCTTCGCCGAAATTGATTTTACGCTTCTTTTTTCGCTATCAACTTTTGAGCTCGCGTCTTTATTCGTATCTAGTGACGATATGTATGTATGTGTAATGAGACATATGTACGTATGGATAAGTCTGTACAATAAAATGAATCGTTATACGCAGTTAATTTGTTTTATTAATCTAGTTGTGTTTTAGTTTTACTAAATGTTATGTTAACTATGTTTTTAAAAAATTTGACATTGAAAACAAATATTAAAACTCAAAAAAATGTTTTGTAGGTTTTGGTTGGTTATGGTAGGACATTTTGGTAGGAAAAAAAATTTGTCTGTGGCAACGCTGCATGCAAACATGCTGGTCTCCCCTCTCACTGAGTTATTCACCCTCTTTTCAAACAGAGTCATCAAATTTAGCTCATGACTGGTGTGATTTCTAGTGCGCCGCAAAATCTCGCACAAAAATTTCGATTTTAAGTACTAGAAAAATACACAAAACCTTAAAAATTTGTATTTAAGCGGCATATCTGTTGCTGGTGCAAACTTTGAGGCGCAATAAAAACAGCAGTGATGAGCTAAGTTTTGTGACTATGATTAGAATACGGCTGTAAGTTTTTCATTACTGTTGGTAGCTGAATATGAAAGTGGGAATTTTGTTGCCCCAGAAGAGTTCTTCAAATTTTTCTCATCACAACCTCATTCAAAAATGGCTTGCGGTTGAAAGAAATGTGTGTATTCGGACGAAATCAAATTTTTCTGCTTTTCTATTCAACAATTTTTATTGAGCTCGAGGCCGTTTTTTAATGAAAACTTATTGTGGAAAAGCAACAATAATTTGAAAAATGGTAGAAGTGATAGCTATTTAGGAAATCACCAAATTTCCTCATCAGAATTCTTTCAGTAGGATTCGAACCGACGATCACCACTGACTCAGCCAGTTGCCTACGCACTGTGCTAAGTAATTCTTGTTGCTTATTTCCACTATTTTCACATGATGAGCCAACTACAATCAAGCGCAGCTATTCCGCTGCAATTCACTTGATCATGTGGTTGTTGGTTTTGTTGGTTTTGTTAATATTTCTATTATTAGAATGTTTAACTTTTAGGTGTGCTCGTCCTTAAGTTATTTGTTTTTGTTATTTTATGGCCTTATAACAATTATATTCAACAATTTTTATTGAGCTCGAGGCCGTTTTTTAATGAAAACTTTTTGTGGAAAAGCAACAATAATTTGAAAATTATTGTACTAATTCACTAATTCCATATTCAGACGTCGGGAAGTGCAAGCCACAATTTTTTGGAAACCCTTTCTAAAGATTACGCCTCATTCCTTGATATTTAAATATAAAATGGTTTTTGAGCCATCTTTTAGTCGCTTGCCATAACAGGTGTCGCTTATAAGTCCATTAATAACGTTTATAAGTCCATGATTGCGGAAGTATGTCTTAAATAATGAACATAAGTGAATGTTGTTGTGATTTACATAGACTGAAACATTCAAAAGTCTCAGAATTTTTCGTTAGCGCATTTTTGCTGGAAAATTACAACAACACCATTTCCAATCGGATATCGTTCCATGATTGCAAATAGCTCACGGATACATTTTTACAAAGCGTTCACTGGGAAAAAATCTATCTCCGTACATAAGCGATTATTGCAAACGACCTCAGTGATATGTATTCAATTTCCTTTTTAGTTTTTCTGTTAATTTCTAAATATGTATTGAAATAAATTTCCTACAATTATGGGTTCAAGTTAATCGATAAAGGAAATAATTAATAGGGGTATTCTCGGAGTCTTGCAAAGCCTTTGCACGGATTGCACGATAAAAACCGGTTTTCGTATGGGACAGCTTTGCGAACCATGCAATCCGTACACCGTGCAAGGACTTTGCAAGACTGCGAGAATACCCCTAATGAAATTCAATATTATTGCTGTATTTCAATGCAATGTAATTTCTAGACAAAAAAAAAAATGTCGACAACTTTTTTATTAAATAACATTATATTTATAACGGCAAAATACTAACTACTGAAGAATAGAGTCGCCTAGAAGAAGTATAACAATTCATTATGAATTATTATTGAACATATCGCTCATTTGCTGGAAGTGTGCCATAATCCTAATATTTCATTAGAAGAAAATGTGTTTTCATTTTTACTATGGGAGCGTATGTAAACCGAAAGCTTTATTACCGTTTTTCTCGTGTTTTTGATTTTTTGAATTGTGACACTCTTGCAGCATATGACTGATAACATACATATGCACATAGCTAATAAACCGGTGCTATTTGATGTTTGTTTAATAAAATGTAAGCATTTATACATAGGTTAAGAACAATTAAGAAAGCAGTAAAAAAGCGTGAAGATCACAACCTAGCTTTAGAAAAAACGCTCTTAAGCCAATTAGAACAGAAAATAGCAAACTTAGTAAATAATAAAGCTCAAAAAAGTTAAGCTTACACCAAACCCGATATTCCTGACATCGAAGCATGACTGGAAAAACGAAAGATTCGGGTTAATCGATTATTACGACAATATAACAATCCGATAAATATAGTAAGTGGGATTGAGAGTTATATATTACATAAGTACATGTGTCACTAAGTTGAAGCGAAGAAGTGCGTACAAAAATATTTTAAATACCAATTTTGGAATATCTCTTGAAAATTACTTAAAATTACACTTATGCTGGATTTCCACTAGGCATTAAATGGCAAAAATTTTAATTGGGCAATAAATAATAATCGTGTCATCACGTTCAAAACATAGTCATTAAGTTCATTTCCATACGGCATTTTTTAAATGGCATTAATTATTAAAAATTCGGCGTAAATGACAATTAAAAAATATATTTCGCACATTTCAATTGACATTTAAAATTTGGAAATTTTAGCGAACAAACCTTTTTTCATGGTTTGAATTATAGTATATACTTGTATTTGTACTAGTTACTTAGTAACTTTATTTCTATTTATCCAACAATTAAGTTAAATTACGGTAAGTTGCTCCGAGTAATAAGTAATGAAATTTAGATATTTGGCCCATGTATTCAGACACCTATAAATATGTATGTACACTTGTCGTCAGCTGATTTAGTTAAGTGACATTTTGACCAGTTTTGGCTATTTTTCTTTTGTTTATTTAATGTTTATATTTTTTTTATAAAACTCTAGCACGTTACATAACCAGTACCACATAAATTTACATTTCAAATTTCATACAAAAATTATAAAAAGTTAACAAACTTCATCGATTATACCCAAAACTATTTTTTTTTAGTTGGCGTAACCTTTGAGGCATGCTTGGCACATAAACAGTGACGAACAAAAGTATTGGCAAGGAAGTTTTTCGCTATATATGCAAAGTTTTTTATTGTAATTTTTTTCGATGGCTTTTTACTAAAATATACTACACTAAAAAACATAAAAATATAATCTCTAAAATTTGTGCGAAACTCAGGAAAATTCAATAAATTTGCACACCATTTTTGCAACTTAATATTCAGATTTTTTAGAGAAATTTAACAAAGTGCAACTTTGAAGTAACTAGAAAATCGCGTTGATTTTTGGTAATTTTTTTCACGAAGGTTTTTCCATTCAAAGTATGTGCGACAATTATTTTTTGCATGCAAATGAGCAACACCTTCCACTAAAAAAATTACAAAAAATCAGTGCCATTTTCTAGCAACTTCAAACTTGCACTTTGTTATACTAGTATTTAATGAGCTATGAAACTGCATACATTTCTAAAAAGAAAGGATCAGTCCTGCGGCTTCGTCTTGACTTGGATGCTGTGTCGGAGGCACAGCCGCTAAACTTAAACGTAGAATACGTGATGTTATTAAGATCACATTCAAGTCAAAAACGGTCCATAAAATATTCGTTTTGATTGTATTGAATTGAATTTAATAAAGCAATATGAATTCCAAAATATTAATAATTAGCAATAGAGAAGCAGATATCCACATTAACTTGAATCATATGTACCATCAGCTTATATAGATATATGCCATGACGTGTGTCACTACTTCCATCCTTTCATACTGCAGAAATTTGTATTGCTTTTTATATTAGCCTAGGTACCCGTATTGGTATTCTTCTTCGTGTTTGTGCTCATCTTCGCATTATGCTCGACTCCGAATTTACAAGTTGTACAAGTTAACTAAGATTTCTGAAACAGCTGGCAACCCCCCTGAATGTAGTTAAACAAAAATAAAAAAATCTCGTGCGTCTAATATTGTGATACCTACGTATTTCATGTGCCTGATGAATTAAGTTAAATTTGCTTTTTTAAATACGTGACAATGCTCCTAAATGTAGGCCAGATATAAAGCCTTTTTAAGCTCATTTCATTTCATAAACATATTTTTAAAAATTACTTTAACTTATTAAATAATTTAAGTTTACCTTTTTAAACAGGTGGCAACCTTCTTTAATCTAAATATTTAAACTAAGGGTATCTTACCGCCTTGGTTTCAAGTCATATGTTAAGACTTCATTTAGCTTATGCTTACTTTACTTTTTTTCTTAATTCAAGTTACATTTAATTTCTAAAACTTATGCAACCCTCTTAATTAAAGTTCAGAAGAAAATATTTTTAACCCATACCAATTTATACCCATAGTTTAATAATTCATTTGACTTATTAAATAATTTGAGTTTAACTTTTTACACAGGTGAAAACCCTCTTTAATATTATAAATGCTCAAACTAAGTATTTCTTTTCACTCTATGGTTGGACTCCCATATTTCAATATTTCATATAATTTAATTTAATTCGACATTTCGAACAGATGGAAATCCTGTTCGAATTATTTTTAAACCAAAACCTCGTTAATCCTTATATTGTGATACATATTTAAATTATGTAATACTCTTAATTGAAATTGAATTTAACTATAAAATCAGGTAGCAACCCTCCTACATACAGTTTGGAAATAAAGTTTCTTCAAAGCAATTTTGATTTATATTCATATTGAAGTAATTTATTTAACCTATTGCTATCTATTATTGTAGCAAGGTGGCAACCCTCTGCATAATATTTTCAAAGCACAACCTCTCTCGTCTGACATTCATATTAGGATATCGTCGGTGATACTGCAAAACGTTCTATGTCACTTATTAACTCTGGTGCTTAATTGATCTGTTATCTGTATCTGATCGCTTTTGGCTTCTTCGTCACTCAAAGGTAGGTAGTTCTGTCATTGGTTTATTATGGTGTAATGATTTGCAGATACATTCCGGTGCAAGTAAGAGACCATCTAAGTGTCAAGGGTACTAATAGACATATATATATATATATAGAGAATGTGCTTACATATGTGTGTCCATATAACATGGTTTGACTTAGAACGAATTGAAGCATCATATAAACGTGATAATAGATCGTTTTGCAGTATCACCGACGATATACATTTCAATTTTTCTGCCTTTATTTAAGTCGAACTTGCTTTTTGAAACAGGTGGCACCCCTCCTACATATAATTACGAATAAATATGTATTTACATATATACGCTGCGATTAGGTTGTAAAAATTGCGCCATCTGTTACTCAAGAGCCGAAATACTCTTTGTCTCCTCTCACTCCCAGCCCAAGCACGTGTTTGCAAAATGATGAAGTTATTTTGTATGGGGAAATCATTTATGACCATATATTTGAATAAAATAAACATATTTACAACTTGAATTTTCGATTAAAGAAAACCAAAACAAAATCATTCGAGCGGTTTTCAAGCATTTTGGTAATGAAAAAATTAGGTAATTTTTTCAAAATAATGTTGCCCTTAAAATGCTCAATATTTGTTATATAAAATTTGTACACTATAATATTTCTGTTGCTCCAAAGAAACTATATCCCGAAAATTAAAGTTTTATCTGCAAATCATAAGTGGCTAGAGCACTTTAAAGGCTCAAAATTGACACCAAAATAACCGAATTGGTTACTTAAAAAAATTAATTTTTCGATAGGTTTGGAGTTTTATTTTGAAACGCCACACTTTTCTTTGAAATCGCTTCATTAGTTCTCGTGCAATAAGCGTTTTCGTAAAGTTCGAAAAATTATAACTACAACATTTGAGCATAGCCTCCATATCGAAACGTAAGACGTTGCAAAATGGCGTGCAAATTTATTGAATTTTCCTGAGTTTTGCACAAAGTTTACAGATTTTATTCTTTTGTTTTTTAGTGTAGAATAAACCATGATAAAAACATAGCAAGGTAGAACCGTTCTCTCAATTTGTCGGCCATGATTTTTTTTTGAAGTTTGCCAAAATTTTAAAATCATATATTTAAAAGTGAAAAGTGAAAATAAAAAATTGAAATTGTTCGAAATTGTTGTTGCTTGAGATTGAAAATGAAAATGTGTGTGTGAGTTTGTGAGTAAATTTAAAAATTAAATTGTTTGGAAACGTCAAGAATTTTAAAAGTGACTCTCAGCGGTTCTACCTTACTATATTTTTATCATGGAATGAACTATAGGGCTATTCGGGATTCGGTGCATAAGAGCTGACAAATTTATGCAATTGCAGAAATATGCCATGGATTGTGAGCGACCTTTATTAAACTGTCATGGTAAAGCTTTTGCAAAACAATTTTTGTGCATCAGCTTTGGTTTTCTTTATGAATGCAATGCATAGCATTTTTATGCTATGGATTTTCGGTATTGCAAATTTGCCAAGCCATGACAAATGCAAATGCGTGTATTTTGTTTGTGTATTGCAAATAATTTGCAATACAAATTTGCAATGCAATGATGCTAGGCCATTTGCACCGGATCGCGAATAGCCCTTATATTTTAGTAAATTATCGAAAAAATTACATTAAAAAACGTTGCATATATTGCGAAAAATTCACTGTGCCAGTACTTTTGTTCGTTACTGTACATAAGTAAAAGTGTCAGTATACAGCAATTTGTTTCTAATAGTAAAATTTGAAGAGAGTCTCAGATTTTTCGATGCGCTGGTCGAAAGCTAAAATTTTCGATGCAAACAAGTGTCTAATTCCAATCCATCAAATTTTAACCGGTTAAGTATTGGTTCTTTTCAGAAAAATGGCCGTCCTGTTACTCCAGAGTAAGTTACCAGCAAATATATAGTATATGTCTCAATTTATAAAAGAAAAAAACTTTTGTTTAACAGTCAAGATTATTCGTCAATTGAGTTCTGATATTTTTCAGTATTTTTCATCTTGCCTAAAGCTATAATGAATGTATGCATGTCACAACTCACATATGTATGATAATACAACAATTGCAATCATTAAGCTTACTTTTTACCTCGCTTTTATTAGCTTGGGATGTAACTATGTAATAATGATGCGCCTAAAAGTTGCAGCGATTTCCATTCTCAAGTTACGTAGCGAGTTTTAAGTTTTAATTAAATTATAATAACTTGTTATTGTGAAAAAATGTTGTGTAGAGAGAAGTAATGCAATAATTTAAATTGTTTTCTCAACGCGCTAAAAACAATAAATAACTTTTTATTATTGTTTATTCAAGAATGAAAAATTTTTAGTTCAAGCAATAAGCTAATCAATAGTAGCAAATGTAAACCAATTCATATTTTTATTTGGTTATTCTCATTATTGCAAATTAAGGCAGACATTTTCCCGAAAATTTGGATAAAGTATATACATACATATGTAAGACTGCAGTTAGTTCAAATATTTATCTACCTTACACATTTGCCGAATGATTGACACAAGTAATTTAAAAATAATAATAAAATTTGTATTACGCACTTCAACTTAGTGAGCACCCGGCAATAAAATATTGACTATCGTAGTTATACCTACTACATACGAACATTTAGCCTATAAGATAGTATACAAATATTTATGCGCAGTAAGTTAAACAATCCAAATTGCTTCATGTAATCATTAGTAAGCTTTAATCCTAGTACTCATTCCTTTGCTTTTGCTCTCGAATTCAGATTGCTTAACTTAAAGCCTCAATGGGTTAATAATAACACTTATGCTGAATTTCCACCAGGCATTAAATAACAAAAATTTGAATGAAAATGTTGGGCATTGAAAAATACCAGTGTCATAAAAATAGTCATTATGTTTGTTTCCACCATGTGGAAAATGGCACATTTTTTGTTATTTCAATGCCAAGTGGAAATTCGGTATTGTGCTTAATTAGCTTTACATACACGCACGCATAAACATTTTAGCCCACCACCAAACATGCCAACCAAATCCGGCACATTGCATACATTGTATATGAGAACATTTAGGCAGTTATTAAAAAATTTTACAAGGGCTGAGGGGCAAATGTCAAGCTGTGTACTAACCTTGGATTTCTCCTTTGTTCTCGGCGATATACGGAAACGGCTAAATACTCCCGTTTCAACGCCACCCGAAGCTGTGGTACCATTGTTGCCACTAGATCCCGGTCGCTCTGGCTGTGCAGAGCCAAGTACGCTAGTTGCGCTGCCTCCACTAGTGTCCTTCTTCTCTTTATGGAAGAAGCTGGACAGTGATTGGATTAGACTTTTGCGGCGTTCTGGATCTTTTTGCCTACGACTAGATTTGCATTTTGGCGCTTTAGTGCTGGCGCTAACGCTACCACTGCTGGATTGTACGGATGTTGAGGAGAGTAACAAATTGGGATCTGAGGTAAAATCGGCAGTGACCCCCGCGGCTGACTTAGTGTTCGAATTTACATCGCCAGACGATTCTGGCTGTTTGCTCGCCATGTACACTAAATCATTGACACTCTTCGATGCGCTCAGTCGGCGGTCGTGTACAGCTTCCTCTGTATCTTTTGGTAATTTAATCGGCACCTGAGACTGAAATGAAGTGGCCAAGTTATTTTTCGCATCAAAATGATCGAGTTGCAGTCGCTGACGCAGTATCTGCATTTTCTCCTCCGGACTTAGACCGAGCTCAGTGTTCGATTTGAGACGCGCACGTGCACGAGCTTCAGTGCGTAGATTTTCTGTTGATACTGAAAAAGAGCTATCAACGCTTTGTGCGGTTATTAGAGGATTTTGAATGCGATTATTACGCGCAGGGGCTTGTGGCGTTGCAAATTTACATATGTTTTCATCTTTTAACGCTGACTTGCTCGACTGGGAGGGCAGCACATGTGAAAATGAAGGAGTTTTGGTCAGTTTATACCTTTCGAAGGCGTCCAATTGTTCGGCATTCAAATGCTCGCTGAAAGGTCGTTGCTGGTAGGCAATAGTGCGCGTCGGGGAATCGCCTGCCATCCCGTAGGTAGAGACATATGTCGATGACTTCGGTAGAGGGATGTTTTCTCGGAAATTCACGCTAGCAGTAAGCTCATCCGCAGTGTTTACTACAGTTGTTGATGGCATTGCTGCCGTGGATTCATGATAGTGTGCACGGCTGGTGCAATTAGTGTCACTGGTTGTTGTTGCCGCTGCAATTTTTGGAGTAGGACTTAGACTAGAACCGCTTGCGTATCCACTCGTGAGCATCGTGCGCTGACGACTGCGGTGCAAACGCTTTTCGGCATTCAACTGCTTCTTCGATTGCAATTTGTCCATGACGAGGTCATGTATCAGGTCCTTCTGCTTGGTGCGCTCCTTAGTGATCTCTTCTAGTTTGCGGGTCAATGTCGGAATTTCAGGTACCTTGTGGATTAGAGTCGCGGCTGCGGAAGGATTGGCAGCCGTAGTTAAAGCTACATTTACATCTGATACTTCCGAATCGGTGAGTTGCAGCATTGAAGGTGTTGGTTCTATCACAGTTTGTACATTGCTGGCGGGCATTTCGCCCTTGGAACTCTTTCGTCTTTGTTTACGTACATCTGAATCACGAGCAGTACTGATTTGCGTAATCTTCTGCTGTAACGCCCGCACACACTCCTCGTACGAAAGCTCATTTGAGGGTTTGCGCGGCGCCGCCTTCGGCGCAACTGCTGATGATGTTGACACTGCCGTTGACGTATTGGCATCCAACAATAGTGATGCTGCAGGAATTTCTCGTGACAAGCAACGTGGGGAAGTGGCTTTACTCGATGAGCTAGTCGAAGTACTGGTCGTGGTGCATGTTGACTGCGAAGTTTTCGGATTTTTTTCGGAACTGCTAGGCGTAGAACCAGTTGTTAGCTCAGCGGGTTTGCCTGTAATGTAAGAACTGTTATGCAGATCGGGCACCTTTGGTGATGAGGAATCTAACGGACTGGTGACAACGGTCAGAGCTTCACTCTCCTCTGTTGTAGTTTTAGTTGTGGTGGCTGCCGAAGGCTGGATTTGTGAATTTTGTGTTGTTGTGAATAGGCTATCGTCTTCCAAATCGTTCAATGTGCTTGAATCAGTGAGCGATTGAGTCATGAGCGAGGGAGGTCCAGTAGCTTGTGATTTCTCCGCTAACGAAGCGACGAAGTGTGCGTCCTCGTTTACGGGAGTCTTAAGTAGATCATGTTCGTGATCGCCACTTTGCAAGATATACGCTCCCTGTTCGATATAATCTATGCCAAGCTTTTCATCACGTTTTGCCGCAACCGATTTGTGTGTACTATCTGCTATAGTATGTAGTGCAGCTTTGTGCGAAGGTGTTTGCTTGGGCGTAGGTGGATCGATAAATTCTATGTAGCCACGATTGCGCAATAATGCCGTATTTGTGGCAGAGTACGCCTCCGCGCATGAGCCCTCCGACCCGGTATCCATGAATTCAATATCGTCAATATCAATCGATTTCAATATGCCCTCGAATTCAGCAACTGGCGCTGTTTTGGTTATTTCCCCCAGCATTTCAATTGTGCTGGGCAATTTCGATGCAGCGGACAGCCGTTTCTTCTCTTTTTTATTGCGTTTAATGGTGCCCTTGTTTGAATTCAGCACGAATTCCATATCAACGAAATTCTCAGATATACAATCGTCTGCCGTCCAATCGGATAGCTCTGTTTCGGTCATCACCTGACCTGTGCCAGTGAGTTCGGTTTCTGAATCGGAACCACGTGACAATAGATCGCCAGTGGGTGTTATATCACTGTCCACTTCCACTAGTGGTGATGTCGGTGTGCGCGCCATAACAGCGCTCGTTGTTATGGCGGTTGGTGTTGGGGGAGTATTTGGTGATTTTAGTGAGCTATTCAAGTTTAATGTGACTGGTTTAACGGCTGTTGTATGCTCCACGCTATGTTCGACAATTAGTGGCAAATTTTTAAGGCTCTCTACTTTATTTTCATTTTTGGTATCAAATTTGAGGTTTACTATTTTCATGTTTGGTGGCCCTCGCTCTGGTAATGGTGGACCTATTTCAGGTAATGGCGGCACTTTTTCCTCTGCCGCCATCTCCTCGGTTCTTTCGTCTTCTACAGCCTGGTTTTTTTCGATCACTGTACATTCGATTGGCTCCGGTGTTGCCGTAACTGGTTCCATATCAGCTTCATTATCTTCTTCGATCTCTGTCGTCTTGACAGTAGGTGCCGCCGGCACGACCACCCCTTCAGGAATTTCCAAGTACTTCAGATCATCCGGATCGCCAATATACTTGCCATCAATTATCATCAAACTATCGATTTGCATGAGTGTACCTGATGTATCATGTATTTCGACGCGCGGCACTTGATGACCAATCGCCATGGCACCGGTTTGCGTATCCGGACTCGTTGTTGACTCTAGTATATAGTGTTGTATATCTTCAATACTTGACGAGTTTGAAGTGCAACTTGAACCTGTTGTGGACGACATAGTGTCTGTCTTACGCGTTCTCCACGGTATATTCGGCACTTGAATTTGCAACGTTTCATTCTCTTCCTCCAATTTCTCTGGCGAATCCATTTTCTCCTCGTCGCAAGAATGGCTCAAGAGATGTTGCTGGTCTTCGGTCTGGCATCTTGCCGCTGGCTTGTGCCCTGGCTTCACTTCCTGACCAATATGACCTAGTATGTCAGGTATACTCTCCTTTACATCCTTGGAAACATCTGGCCTCACTTCCTCTATAACGGTATTGTCGCTTTTCACTGGTGACTCGCAGGTCAGATCTATAATCTTATTACTATCGGCAGTGAGCAGTACATCATTGTTTTCAGCAGAATTTATTTTCAGTCCATCATTGTCCCGCCTTTTTACTGGCATTTCTACTTTGGTTAAATCTATGATTGACGACGATCTTTCCTTTTCTGGCGAAACGAGGTCTATTGTGCCCATAATTGTGTGATTGCTGGATGGTGTTGAAGGCGATTTTTTGTTCACAGTCTCAAGCAAAGCTGCACTGACAGATTCCGAATACTCCATGCCTTTGTTGAGCTCATTTTTGCTATTCACAAAAACGTTTTCCTTCTCATTGTCCGTCGAAGCAGTGGATGAAGCTTTCTGAATAGTAATCTCAACTTTCAAATCGTTTAAAATATTAGTTGTGGCTGAGCGCATCAAATCGTTGTTTGCATTTTCACCCAATTTCGTGCGATCCAAAAACGTTTTCATGGTTGGTGAGATGCCACTGCCAGGATTCAACAGCTTTTGACACTCAGATATATTTGATTGGAAGCTGCGTATGCGTGAGTCAAGCACAGAGGTAGAACCGGATTTTTGAATTTTGTTGCCATTTCCCTGTTCACCGAGTAAGTAACGCTTCTTTAGTTCTAAGCTTTTCTTTGAAGCTATGCCTTCGGTACTGGCAGTTTTATTGAGCAAGTAGTCGCCTGGCCGTGGATTTTGAAGAGGCGCGCGGCTTTTCGTTAAGAGTGTGGGGTCGACCTGAACAAGAGGTTTAAATTGCGGCTGTGGTGGGCTTACTTGATACTTCTGTAGATAACTTCCTCTTAAGTTGTGTGTGTTATTGGTGGATGGTACGTGATGTCGTTGACCGGCGGTCGAAGCAATAACGGTAGATTTGACCTGCAATGTAGATATGTTTTGAGATATGTATGTTCTAACAAGTAAAACACTAAATTGATTTATCTTTTCATTATAAGCATTTTTCTGCATATATGTACATATGTCTTTCTCGAAACCTTTGAACAACCGTTATGGGAACAAAATATACTCGTGCAAAAGCGCGCTCGGGTATAAAAAGCTAAACCTGAAGCTGGGAAACTTACTTGAACTTTTGTTGGCTTTCTTAGGTGAGTGTCGTCAATGAAGATCTTTGGAGTTTCTCGGATTATTTCATCATGATCGAATTCCGAATCTGTTGATATTTCCGTGGCAGAATTAAGTTCAACCTCCTCGGGCGAAGAAGACTCTGACTCGCTCTGAACCTGAAAAACGGAAGGTTATATTAATTATGTGGTATTCAACATTTTTTTATTCAAGCTAATTGAAACCCCAAAATTCAACAAAGATACTAATAAAGACGTAGGATATTTTGTAATAACAAAACAAGACAGCGAGTGAGTAGTGGCGCATTAATCAGTCGGAAATTTCTTTGCAGTCCTTTTATTTGCAGTTTAGTCGATTTTAATACGGATGGAGATTTTTTAAGCATATGAATTCGGCATGCAAAACAAACGCTTTAAATGGTGTTTTTAGATTTATTTACACAACAAACTGCAATGAGGTACGATCCAAAAAGGCACAGCACAGATGAGCACGAGTACTAAACTTTGGGAACACTTGAATTTAATATACGAGCACTTGAATTTAATATATGAATTTTTTATTAGAAACAGTTATTAGAATGAAACGCAGCAAACTTGAGCAAAAAAATGCAAGAAAGGTAACGTTGGCAGCGGGTTAAAGGTCAGGTGTCAGTAAACGTTTTACGCTTCGTTATAAATCATTTCGGGTTAATACGAGCGATATTCACGTGTGTACCACTCGTGTGGCGAGCGAACACAGGCAGCTAGCTTTAAGGCAGTTAATATATGTATGTATGTAAATTACACGCTTGGATGCCGAAGCAGAATTGCGTTGGAGGGTTAAGTATTAGTTCTTTTTTACCTTCAAAGATCGTACCCGTTGAGCGTTATGGCTCAATCAATGCTCTCTTTATCACTTTATGATTCTATAGATTTCTTAATTCCTTTTCCTCTTTAATGTGGAAATGTGAGACAGAGAGAATTTTGTTAACAGCATTCTAGGATTTTTATTCTTTTTAATTAGGCACACCGAGCGTAAACAAGCTGGCGGGCAGTTAGGCAGACGTTTTTGGTTGAGTGGTTGTTGGTTGCTTGGTTCGTTGTTTGGTCGATGGGGGGTCGTACGTACGGGCATTTAAACGGACGATTGGTTTGTTTATGTTTTTTTGTTTTGTTTGTAAATTTATATATTTTTATATATTTCTAGCTAATGTTTTAGTGTGTTTTGTGGTTTTGATTTTTAATTCCAAATTTTAATTTGTACTTTTGTCAATAATTTAATATGGCATTGGTTTCATTTTTTATTACAACGTAAATATGTATACTAAAATATATATTTTTGTTTAATTTAATTTTTTATTTATATGTAGTTGCATTTGTGTGTGTGTAATTATTTGATTTTGAGGTTTGCTGCTTTCCGCAAGTTTTTTGTAGATTTAATTAAGCACGGTGTTAATAATATCTCCAAAATCTACTGTTAAATGGAAATTTAGTACGTCTCACAAAACAAAACTATTGTACATTTTTTAAGCTATAACGCACGATTCTTTGGAGTGTTCCCGCTCTCGATGATGTGAAGGACTACGCCTTGTGTAATCGTTGAAATGCATGTTGCGTCCAATGGAGCTGCCATATCCTGCATTGCCACTGCCTAAATATGGATTATAGTCCAGTGAAGAAGTGTTTGTCGGTAAGAATGTAGTGCCGTATAAACGCCGATTGCTCAATCCGTAGTCCATCCCATAGGAAGGTGTGTAGCTATAGTTACTATTCGACAATCCGCTGCGATCGCGTCCAAGTGACCGCGATGTTGGAAAGCGTGCCATTTGCTTGGCTCTATAACCACTTGGCCGATAACAGTCCAGATCATCCTCAGCCGACTCGATTGCTTCACGCTCTAGGCGCTCTGCTTTGACTACATCACGCAAGTACGGATTCCTCTCAGCCGCACGCTCGTTGATGAACTCACTCTTACGATTGTGCAAACGCTTGCTGCGGTCGAGTAGCATGCGCGTCCTGGCGTCTATCGATTGCTCAGGTGCTTGGCTGGCTGGTATGTGTCGCGTTGGACGCTTTGGTGTGCCACTGTTCGATGTATGCAAAGATGTGTTCTCGGCGCTCGAACGGGATGAACGCACAGCATGATTCAGAGAATGCTCAGAGTCGTAGAACGAGATGGTTGGTGAATCTTTGCGTAAATCTGATATCGACTTTGATGAGCATTTACTGTTGTTAAGTTCTTCGGTAGGTATCCTTTGGCGCCGGCTTGGTTGTGGTGAATGCGATTGCAATTTTCTAAATTTCTTTCGGTTCCTAGGCAATTCTCTCATAAAGTCCTGTTCGTCTGAGTGTTGCTCGTCTGCTGCATCAAAGATCGTTTTGCCATCAGGCCATTTACGACTGCGAAATATTTCGGCAACTGGTGATTTCGGTACTGAATCGCCGCGTTTCATTTCTATTACTGTATCAGGTGACTCGCTGGTATCCATATCTGGCGAAAGCTCCGGCTTAGGCCACGGCCGGTTTTTAAATACTTCTGCTATGGGTTCCGAAATATCCGGCTTAATTATAGGCTGTGGTTTCGCAGGAATTTTCAACTTTTGTGGCAGCGGGGCCTCCCTCGCCTCGCCGTTACTCATGAGCTCGATAAATGCAAATGAGCTGCAACGAGAACTCAGTGAAGGCACGTCTTCTGTTTCCGATGGAATAACAAGCTTTTTGAAATTAGGCGGAGTGACCTCTCTTTGTGTATTTATGCTGTCCTGAGTGCCACGACGCGAGCTACGCGGCGTTGGAAGTGGAGTAGTATGCTTGGAATTGTTGCTACTGTTGATTTTAAACTCGTTTGGATTCCGTTCGTTTTGCACTTTTTTCATTTCTTTTTCTTTTTCCTTCTTCTCTAGCTCTTGATAGTTTTTGTCGCGCTGTATCAAGGCTTGCCGTCTTTCCATTTCGATGTCTTCAATAATGCGCCGTTCCTCCGAATCACTGCTGTTCGAAGAAAGATTATTGAGCAGTTTTATTGAACTTGTTGGGGAGATCTCTTTAATTTTTGCCTCCTCGAATCCACGACGTTCGGCATGCACAAATTTGCGTAGTGGCATTGGACTTGCTGGCATTTTCGTGATATCCCATTCCAATGAACGCTCTTTACTGGAGCCCTTGCTAGATGGTCGATTATTAAGCGTCTCATTCAGACTCTCTTTCGATTGGTGCAACGATGATTTCGGAAAATTTGTTATTGGAGTTTCAGAATTGACCCCATTTTGTAGCACTTGACTTGGCGAATTGTTTGTTGCTGTGTTTTGACGATCAATTGGTATAGATGCACCGTCTGTATTTGCTAAAGCTTGGGATAATCTCCATTGCATCAATGGAGAATCAACGGGAGCAACGTTCGAAATGTGTACAGGTTTCTGCTGTGGAACAGTTGATTCATTAGTAATGGAAGCTTCATTATTTATTGAAGTTCGTGACACTTTTCGTTGTAATAATGGAGTATTTACGGGGGTTACAGCTTTTTCTTTTATAGATGATTGTGAGAGTCTTCGCGGTGCATTGGAAGGCTCCGATGTAATAGATTGGGAAATCTTCTGCTGCATTGTTGGAGATTCCAAAAGTGGATTGATTTTGTTAATTGATGCTTGTGAAAACTGCCGTTCTGCTTCTGCTGTCTCTATGGTTAAGGCGATAATCCCATTGCCAAAGTCTTGAGTGGTATCAGATTCTTTCGCGGCTATATTCATTTCGCGAATTGATGTTTGGGAACTCTTTCGGAAAGTCGTTGGGCACGTATTTACAGAAGTTGTGGTTTCAGGACCACGTGCAGTAGATTCATTAGAGGCATTGGTCTCTTTTTCTTTTTCAATTCCGATCTTTTTATTAACTGAACTCTTTCGATCGTTAGCAGATGAAGCTTCAACATATTGTTCAATATTCGCACTTTTCCCATCTCCTATGATTGGCTCTTTTATGTCAGGTTTTATACTTTCAATTTTCACATCTTCCAACTCGTCTTCGGAAATGTTTCGTGGAAACTTATGTAATGAAATACCGCCATTCGCCGCTAGTTCAGCAGTTAAGCTCTTCGTAAATGCTGTTTGCATCAAATCCTGCACAGATGGCGCCATAGTGTCGGGACATAATTTCGCTAGTTTGTGTTTGATGCGTTGCGGTGCAATAGGCGCCGATGCCTCGCTGGAGGATGAGGTGCTCTTTTGCCTTCGCTGTGGTCGGATAGGGAAAGGTGTTTCTTGCGGGTCCATATAAAGCATTGTCTGTATGGTTTCCAGGGTTAAGGGTTTACCTCTGGCAGCAGCTGCGGTTGTTAACGATTTCTGAGCTGCTTCGTACTCAGCGTTTTCATTATTTATTTGTGAGTCTTGCGTCGCTCTGAATCTTGAATTAGTACTGGTTTCTACCTCAACTTGATTGCTTTCAGAGCATACTTCTCTCGAGTGAACTGGCACAAAGTGGTCTTGAACTGCTTCATCTCTCTCCAATGATTCCAGCCTGTCGACAAAATCTTTATCATCTTCGGTTTTTCTTTTCAGGGGGAGACGTGGAGTAATCGCCACTAACTCATCGTTCGAATCAAATTCCACGTTAACCAGCATTTCATCGGAAAACTGACTGAACAATTTTTCGATGCTTTCATCCTCTGACGAGCCGCGCACGCGTACTGTGGTCGGCGCCAAACTGGGGCTTTTGCTAATCGACGTGCACAACGAGTCACATTCCTCTTCCGCACTGCGGCCGTGCTCGCTGGGTTTGTTTTCCAAGCGCTCAACAATGTTTTGGAACAGTTCATCCACGTTGCTATTTGATTCCATTGTTGAGCTTTTCGTTAATGTCGAAGCAGCGATGTCCAGCTTTTCTTGCAGCGAAGCATCTGAGCAACGGCGCGAGTGTAAGCTTGTTTGTGAATTCCGGCGGGAGCTGCTTAGCGATTTATCACAACCTGTCTTGGGTAGATTTCGTATATCTTCCACCAGCGGTCGCCTTTTCAAAACCGGCGTCTCTGACGTGGGAGTATCTGAATTATTGGAGTTTTGGCGAGACAAAGGTATGGATTGCGCATTTAGTTCAGTAGCAGAATCTGATATTCGACTGGGCTCATCCGACGTAATTTGTGCATTATTTTTTGACTCCTCGCTTGCTTGGAGTTCAATGCTATTTGGTATATTTTTCGCTTCCAACTTGCCCAACGAGCTTGCCATACTACCTTTCTCCACTAATAAGCTTATTTCGAAGTCTTCCATTTGATTTTTAGGTGGAGATATCGACTTCTTCGGAGCTACCGCAGCATTGGAAGCTTTCTTTGTGACATTCGCTGCATTGTCATTTGTTGGATTTTGATTTTTGGACGGCAATGGAGACTTACGTTTAGTTTCCTTTGAATTGGGTTTCAAAGCAGTCGTTGGTTTTGTTTTCTTATCATCAGTTCTATTCAATTCTTCAACTGGAGACGACGTCTTCTTCACTTTCCCACCATTTATTAGCTCCTTCTTCGCAGCAGCAACTGTTGGATTTTTCTTTTCAGGTGATTTCTTTTTTATTGCCACTTTTGCTTTTTCAGGAGATTTGGATTTGATGCCGAAAAATTTGGCGATTTTCGATTCACGGTATTGTACTGGTAAATCATCGTATTTTGTTTTCTTCATGGCATCCGCTTTAGCAGCCGCCTCTTCGTCTTCAATGGCACGCTTCTTCGAGAAAAAATTATCTCGTTTCTTCTGCAGAAAATTAGTCGCCTCGTTACGCCATTCTGACTTTAGGTATTCCATAGTTTTCTCCAAATCGCTCATGGAGTCCGATTCACGCGATAATATGGAATCATGAGAGATGAGTGACTCTCGCGACTTGTTCAAATTGCTAGTTGTAGACTCCATGCGACGCAGCTTGAACGATTGTTCCGAAGATTTTATAGAACTCATTGATTCAAAACGTGCTAGCAAACCTTGCACGCCAGTTGGCCGATCGCCATCTTCCTTGGTTCTTTGTTCGCTAGGCTCCAAATTTATTTCCTTCCCGCGTCGCTCGAATTCACCCTCGCCTAGTGATTTAGTTTTTAATAGCCTTCTATTGCGATCGTTGAGCGGACGTTGGGGTATACCTAAATCGATACCAGTTTCTTGGAATATTCGTTCAACTTTGTCTGAAATGTCTTCACTGGGCGATTTTTCCTCCTTGAATAGCTTGAGGTACTCCGCGCTGGGCGAATGCATTTCTTTATCAGTCGACTGCAGAATTTCATCGAGCACGCGGTCGGATTCATCGCGTGGAACAATCGACTTATTATCTTGTGTGCAGTCCAGTTTCTTCGCCGAGGCAGTCCCCTTCTTTTTAGGCACTACTTTTTTTATAATTTTAACGTTACCCTTTTTCGTCACCGTCGCAGTTGCAGCTGTGGTCTTAACTGCTGTTTGACCATTTTTAGGAACATCGGATTTACTGGCCACGACAGACGTATTTTTCTTCGTCAAATCAACAGCACCATCCAACTGATGGTCGCGCAAACTAAATGTAGCACTTCCAGTTGAAGGTTGGCGCTTAGGTCCAAGATTACTGCTCTTTACCGCCGTTGAATTTTTATCGTTTCCCTTTTTGTTTACACCACTACCAGAAGCGTTCGCAGCTGCTGTTGGAATGGCGTTTTCTGTTTGAGACTTTTTCAACTTATCTGCCACAGTGACTACTGCGCTGCGACGTTGCGGTGTCGGACTGCTGGGAAAGTATTTTGCTAAATCAACATCTTTTAAATTTTTTTGGGCTTTATTAACTGCCGCGGCATTTGATTTTTGTTGTTTCTGATCTGGAAAATATTTGGATAGATCGACGGATAGATTTGCTTGGGAACTTGTCGGCACAACCATTTGTGATTTAATTGCGTCCATCGTTCCCGAAAAGCTCTTTGCCTCGATTTCTTTCAACTTCTCCTGCATCAAACGTCTATCGACCTTCGGAGAAAACTTACTCTCTGCATCGTAAAGTAGCTTTCCAATATCTGTATTGGATTTATTGCCCCCAATAGGCTTGTCGTTTTTTGAATCTTGTTCCCTTTTGTTATCAACGCTTTTCACAATACCCAAAATATTTTGGATTTGCATGCGGCTATCATTCGCGATTGCCTCATCTTTCGAGATGAATTTTTCGGAACGCTTAAGACTGTTTGTTCGACTAATTTCGCCATTTTTATTCGATTCAGTTGGGGTAGCTGAAGACTTGTGTTTGAAACTGTTGGATCTACTGTTACTTGCACTGGGCTTCTTACTAGCACTTGGACTGGCAGTTGGACTCAATTGTTGCCTTTTGAGGCTGCCCGTTCGATTGAGGGAAGCAGATTTAATCTCTGCTTTCAAGCTCTCCAATACTTCTTCAGGTGAAGTAGCTTTCAGCAGCGTGGGTGTTGCATTATTGGTCTTCTCTTCGTTATTTTCAGATTTCAGCTCGACTTTTAATTTATCTAAAACCTTTCCAGCTGAAATAGCTTCCGCTATTTGGGGTTTTACGTCAGCGACATTAGGATTCTCCCCAGCAGCTTTGACATTATTCTGCTGCTCTTTTAAGACATCTGACTTTGGCACGAAACGATTTCCAAACGTTGACTTGGGTGCTAGTGGGTTTGAGTTACCAACTGTGCTGTCAGCCAACCACTTCTCTTTCATCGTCAATTTCTTAAGTATATCACTCTTTACCAAATTCTCTTTGGCTATTGTTTCAAGATCTTTACTCATTTTAACAACGCTATTGAGGCGATGTAGTTTTTCATTGATTGCCTCAATTTCAGCGCTGAACCGTCGCCCTGTTCTTTGTTCCAATTTCTCTATGTCAGCTTTGGTGGGCGGCGGTGCAGAAAACGAGGCATTCGTGGAAAGTGGTAATATGTCACCGGCAATGGAAGCGGCAGATTTGAATGATTTTTCCGAATTAAATGACTGTTCAGAACACTTGTCAACCTCAGTCTCTGCTTTGAGATTATGATTTGATGTGGCCAACACTGCAGCAGCTTTATCATCTGAAACCGTTGCCACATTTTCTTTTTTTTCATTGTTCTCATTTCCATCATTCAGAGATTTAACCTAGTCATGGAGATTTTAATTTAAATTGATTTCGCGAAAAAATTTGATACGATGAAACCAACACCATTATTTTATGTTTTAATGTATGTAAGTATTATTGATGGTATTTGATTGAAGAAAATAAATATAAAATATATATAAGTCAATATAAAAAGTTATACAAATAGAATAGAGAATACGATTTTCAAATAACCAAAACTAACCTCAGTCTCGGTGTCAGTGGGCAGGTTCGCGGGCAGTGGCAGTAGACGGACTTCTTCTCTACGTAGCTCACGAGCCTTCTTGAAATCCTCTCCCTCTGTGTCATCCTTACCATCATCATCTAATAAGTAAAAGGATATTAATTTAGTTTTAAGATATATGTTATTGCAAATGATTAAAATAGGGTTAGAGAAGTAGAGGGGGTGGGGATTACCTTTGTTACGAGTATTTATGTATCGAGCTTACTACCGTAACAAAAATTACTCAGGGAGTGGAGTGTGGGTGGAGCTTAAAGCACCGGGTGATAGCCAAGCTGGGTTAGCGTTGACCAATGGTGGAAATGCCAGCGACTTACCACTTCACTATGTTCAGCGAGGAGATTTGAAAATTTGTATGAAAAAATTCATATGCTATTAGGAAACTAGCGAATTACTTTTAAACACAAGTGCGTGTATGTGTTTGCTGCTCTTTGTTTATGCGGGAAAAGCATAAGTCGCACCAGAGTTAACACCTATACCATCCTATATCCAATATGGGAACATATACCCCGCACGACACTGACCACTCCGACCTCACCAAGGTCCACACATTTCCCAACACTTTCTGATTTGGGGTCATGCATGCATTTCTCTAAGTGAGTTATAGAATAGCCACAGACAGAACAAAATCGTCAACGCCGCGCAAATGCCGCACCTTCATAAAGGCTTTTTTGTTGCCTGAGATTGAAGCCCGTGATGTCGGTAACATTTCAGCAAATTATTGTGTGATATAAACCTCTTGACTTTTTTCTTTGGGGTTATGTGAAGTAAAAAGTCTTCGTCTTGGAAGCCAACATTACTCGCGTACCTGGTGGGACATAAAGTCAATTGACATTATTACCTTTTTAAAAACGAAATAAAATCCATTGACATTATTTCTCTTTCAAACATTAAATTTGCTTAGCTTCGCGGCGGCCCGCGTCAGCGCGCCATACCGCGTACCCCGCGCGGCCGGCGCGCACAACACGTCACGCTACGCTGCANGGGGTTTTGGACATGGACTGTTTCTTCAATTTAATAGTGTTCGCTTTATTTTTGTGGAAACGAAACATAATTTGCAAGTTATGGGTAATTTCTACACCNAGATAGAGGGTATTAATGAATTCAAGCCCTCGATATTTCACATTTTTATATTTGTAAGTTATTAGAAGCAGGGATGCCAACTTAGCTCAAACCGTGTCATTTGTCCCTATTTTACTTCAAATGGCAGTTAATTTTTCAATTTGGCACAAAGTGCTAAAAATGGCACTTTTGTAAAAAAAATTACATTGCAATGCATTTTTGTGAAAACCTTTGCGTGCACTTCTTTTTCTCAACTAAAATTTTCTAATTTATAAAGGCTATTCAACTGGTTTATGTTATTTTATCATTGCACTTTTGTTTGGAAAATGTAGCTTTATTTTATTGCTAAATGTGAATGATTAAAAGGAATGACACCTTTTTTGGCACTTTTATTTTTCTATTTGGCACATTTTGGCACTTTTTTATCCTCAATATGGCACCTCATAACTAAGGATAGTTGGCAGCCCTGATTGGAAGATTTCTGCTGTGTTTTGGGGCAACAACTTGTCTGCAGTAAAAAAGCATGTCATTTGTGTTTCAAAAGTGTGTGAAAACCAATCAATTAACTCAAATGATCTCGGTTCCGATATTAAATAATCAATAATTGTTTATACCCGCATTTTGGCACATTGGCTCGTTGAATGTGCCATCTAATAAATAGTGTCGTCATTCTCCTTAGCTGCTTTTAAATGATGTCGTCACAAATTGCTGGCGGAGACATGAATACAGTGTAAGAAAATTCTTTTTCTATAATTGTTTCCTTATAGAAAGGTTGGTTTCTTTTTCACCTTAGACATTCCGAATTCGTTCAAAATATGCTAATTTAAAACACAGAATTCTTTCAGTGCTGCTCCGGGGTTTTTGGACATGTACTGTTTCTTCAATTTAATAGTGTTCGCTTTATTTTTGTAGAAACGAAAAATGTTTTGCAAGTTATGGATCATTTCTCCACTCTTTCTTCAAATATTTCTCGTATTCCAGCTGTGCGCAGGCGTTTAGTTTTTCGCATCGTGTTTTTACATATTCGTAATTTAAAGTTTTTTAATAAAATGAATTGGTGGTAGTTCATGATTGTGTGTGGATTAATATCACAACACTGAGGATTTGGCAATAACCTTTTTCATCTATTAAAAAACAACACTTACGGGGCAATGTTTATTGCAAGAACAACATTTTTTTCTATGAATCGACACACTTTAAGCATTGTTGACGCTATTTCCATTTGAATGAGGAAATAGCGTCAATGACTTTATTTCCAAATTTTTGTTGACTTTATTTCGCTTTTGAAAAGGTAATAATGTCAATTGACTTTATTTCGCACCAGGGTGGGAAATAAAGTCAATTGACCTTATTTCCATTGACCATATTACCTGTCACCCGATCAATTAAAAGCGAAATTGATAGTGCACAGCATAACATTAGATCTCAGTAGACGATATCAAACTTTAGTGCGCGTTATATATGTAGTAATGGGAGACTTCATATAAACTTATCAAGACTAATTCTAGGCACAATTATTTTCTACTTTTAGTCCATTAATAAAAACGTGGTATATTAAAGTTACTTTATTTGTTTATTTTTTTTTCGATTTCTAACTGCCCAAAAATATATGTTGACATTATTCTGATTTTAGGTTAGCTTGCCAAAAGTTATATTGCCCCAGTACTCACCCGCAATGCCTTCACTGGAATCATAAAAGTCATCTGACTCATCACTATCGGAGTAATGTTGCTTGCCAATCCAGTCAGTGGCCAACTGTAGAGTTTGTGCACCCAACGGTGAGTCATTTGCCTCTTCGAACATATCAGCATCGGATTCGTCGTCTGAGTCATCGGAACTGGATAGATCTGATTCAGAGTCCTGATTCGACTCCGGCAAGAAGTTTCTGCCTGACCATTCATGTTCGTCGAGTATATGCTCCTCTGAAGGTTCGCCATCGGACATTGCGTCGGTATTTTCAAATTCAATACGCTCGGGCGTCTGACCACGATCCAACAAATCGAGCTGCACAACACTGTCGGCAGGTCCACGAAGTTTGTCAGGTGTTTTGAGCAAATCTGCAGGGGAGGTGCCGTCACCGGCAGAACCCGCTGGAACAGTAATGTCTGCAGCCGCGGCTGCTGCTGCGGCAGCTTGTTGCTGTTGAGTTGGCTTCTGAAATTTGATGATAATGACCATAAGATATGGTTCTATAATTTGTACATGAATACAATTTGCACCATTACCCGTTGGCCTGGTTTCCGCATTACAGGCCGTATAGCCTTTGCAGGTAGCCTAAAATGTTGCGTGCAATAGAAACGTCCATTCGGATCATCACGATCAAATGCATAGCCACCCAGGCGTAAATTCGTTTGACAATGGTGACACTTTAGACACGAACGATGAAAAACGAGATCCTCAGCGGTGATCTTTTCCATTAAATATACGATTTGTTTGCAGAAATGGCACTTTTCGGAAGCTGCTTGCTTCTTGAATGCCAAGGCAACCTTAGCGCTCTGAATTCGATAAAATTGAAAACGTTATTAGTTATAAAGCAAAAGAAGTAAAATACTATTTTTCAAAATTAGGTTAGTACATACATAATAAATATAAGTAAAGTTTTCATAATGAAAGTGATAAAGCTGTATGTTATGTTAGGATATGAGTGCTGACATGATTTTATGTACAGAAGATGAATGGAACACTGCGAGAATAAGTCGCTGTTTCAGAGATCCTTTAAACCAGTGGCGACATTTTAATGTACAAAAAGCAACTAGTTTATGTACGAATAAAAAAATATGTTCATACATATGTATGTATAGGGATTACTCCAAAACAAGCTATAGCAGGTGGCTTTCCATTGCCTCGAAGATAAATAAAAGTACCTAGTTGTAGTTTTTTTTAATAAAAATTTGCAAAACCAAAACGGAAAAGTTTAAATAAACTTAATTACCAGTTAAACGCATGAACAAATTATAAGGCAAAAACCGAATAAGCAATTAACAGAGCCCAATGCAACATAAAAACCAATTTGAAGCAAGAGAGTCGACTAAACGGACAATCATAGGCAAAATAAAGGAGAATTAAAATCATTTGCTATTTTGAATCACGAGATCTTGCGTGTTGTATTAAATTCCACATTTGCTAAATATCTGTAAAGTCGACCCAACTAGCACATTACTCACTGATTTCGGCACTACATTGCTGGCGGTGGAGGGAGGATTCTTTTCCTCACTTGATTTATCATCTTTCTTCACGAATTGCCCAGCGATGGACGCGACTTTATTCCGACCACGTTCGCCAACTTCGAGTATCGAACCCTCCTTCAATTGTTTGTCCAAATTCTTTAACGTCTGATCGATCTCTTTGAACTTCTCTTCCACTGATTCTTGGCGTGTCGGTTTTGCCATTTTATTTTGTCTGGCCAAGAATTGTTCCTTACTCCATTTCGGCACTTTCTCTCGTCCCTTGGGGCCATGTACTTCCGTTCGTTTCGATTGTTCGATTTTCTTTTCGATTTCGCGTACATTCCAATCACTGCTGTCGATTTTGCCGATGGCACGCATTAAGTCTTTGGGTTTCTTATCGGTGCCGCCAGCATTTTTCGAGCTAATTTGCTGCTCCATGGATTTGATGCGATCACTAAACTGTTCATCGGGGTTGTTTCGCGGCATAGCTGAAGGTATATCGCCCCGATTGCGGTCCTGCACAATGGGCACACGAGCGAAATTTGATTTTAGTTGGTCGATTTGATTTTTGCGCCATTCGTGGTATGAGTGTGGAATGGTAGGAAAGGGGAAAATGTAAAGGAAGTAAAATTTTGACAAAGAAAAAATTGGGACAGGACGGCGAAGGTGTTTTGTGAATGGAGAGAAAGAAAAAAATCACGAGTTTTAATAAAAAAAATTAATAATATAAAATAAAAGTTACACTAAACTATATACTTAACGAAAACATTATAAGCACAAACATAGTAGAGCAAACCGTTTATATTTAAATTTTATTAATAATATAAACAAGCCACAGTGGCAAATTAATTTTGTAATTAGACACAATAACAGTTACAAATTGCTTACTTTGCAAGCTAAAAATAAATGAAAAGATAGACAGAATAAAGTTAACGATTCCACTCAGAGTAATACGTACATACATATTGCTATGAAGGTAATTAACCCTCTGCTACTGACGTGTCCGAAGTTTCCCTATTATACTGGCGTGTAGTCTCTCAGACACCAATTTTCCACATCAAAATATATATATTAGATATTTATTAATAAACTGGTTGTTTTCGATTTAAACGGGAAATTCTATGAATATTTTAAGTACTCATTAATGAAATAGTCATATAAATAAACTTTATGTCGAGTAAGTTAATAGTAAAGACAAATCCCTAGCTTAGAGTGAAAAGTTGCTAAGTCCACTTTTTATGAAAACTCATATTTTGATACAGGAGGCTAGAGAAACTAAAAATGCATCGTTTCGAAAAGTGTAAAGGTCCTTGTTCATGTTTTCTCGTTTATATTGAATGAAAGGAAAATTTTCTAAGTCCAAAAAAAAGCTCCGAAAATTCTATAAGGCTAAAATAGTACGAAATAAAGATCGAATCCCTTTGATTTGTATGGAGTTTGTCTTTGCTTTAAGCAGGCAAAATGTTGTATTCAAAGTTTTTCGAAATACTTGAAGAAAATAGCTATAAGAAGTTTGTTCCTCTCCTGTACAATTTTCAAATAGGGACTTAGCAACTTTGCACTCTAAGCTAGCGAAATATTTCTAAAGCAAGCTTTCTAAATATGAACGAAATCGGACCATATATGTGTACTTGTTTGTCAAATACATCGACTCGTGCGCCACCTATCGGCAAAATCTTTAGTTATTCCTTTTCATGCAGTTAATTACATTCTAAATATTAACCAAATCGGACTGAAGATAAAAGGGGTTTTTAAATATCTCCACTCTTGCGCCATCTCATCTTTCATACTGCATTGTCATCGGGTTCTGACCCGACTATGAAGTTCNTGGGAAAAATATTAAGATTTAAGTGAGCTGGACCGATTTGAAAATACCTCCAAAACTGGAGTTTTTTATGAATAAAAATAGTTTCGTAAAGAACTTTTTGAAAAAAGTCCCCTCAGATAACAAAACAGATTAAGCTTAAAAAATCTGCATACAAATATTTAAAAATCTTTTCAACGGAATCGTAAGAATGAGATTTTTGATGCTGTTTTTTTTTTACTTTTTTCAAAGATTGATTTACGAAAAACTTGAATAACTGGGCCAAAACTATTCTGATTTAGACTTATGGGATCTCAGTAGAAAGGTATTTTCACACTGTTTTTATTTCTGTAAAAAAAACAATCATTTGTGTCCCAATTTTTTTTTTTCAAATACCAACACATCTTAATTCAACTTTGAATGACGTTCGTTCATCCTACCTTTCTCTTTCATCCTTTGAATGAGTTTATTAGCAAAGAAATAAAAAATGGTGAGAAAATACCTTTCCACCGACACCTCTTAAGCCTAAGTCAGAAGAGTTTAGGCTCAGTTATTCAAGTTTTTCTTATACCAATCTTTGAAAAAGTTAAAAAACAGCATCAAAAATCTCATTACTATTCCGTTCAAATTTTTTTTTAATTTATATTAAATATTTGTATGCAAATTTTTTTTGTCATTTGAATGGATTAAAAAAAAAAAATTAAGAAACTTTTTTTATTCATAAAAAACACCATTTTTGGAGGTATTTTGAAATTGGTCCAGCTCACTTAAATCTTAATATTTTTTCGAAATATTTTGGTGGACGTCTTAAAATATAATAGATTTTATAGTTCCAATGGAAAAATAGTACCGATTTTTTTTGTATGAGGAGTGGTGCAGTCTAATATACATACATACATACAGAGCAAGTTAAATAAAAGCTTTTAAAAATAATGTTATTGAAGCTAGAGAAAAATGTGGAACCTTCGGTGTCTGTCAGACTACCACGTCAGTCGCAGAGGGTTAAAGCACTGCTCGATCAGCTGCGGTACGGTACCGCACGGTACAATCTCGTCGAATGTATTTATTGTTCCGCGCCACAGTGCGGCCGAAATTCAAAAGAGCGGCCGAAATTCTAAGGTTTAAAGAAATTATTCTAGACTTCGTACTGAGGGGTTTTCGAGGTCACTAATTACGAATCTGCTGTCAGAATTGTAAAATTCGAAATAGATCCGCGTCTAGTAAATTTCGCACTTTTTAATTAGAATTCTTAGAAATATTTTGAGTATGCAGTTTTATAGCCCAGTCAATTTTATCACAAAGTGGAAGTTTGAGTTAGCTAGGACTTACCGTAGATTTTTGAGATTTTTTTTGTTGGCAGTGCAAGTTATTTTCTTCTACACGAAGTATGTTCGATAATAGGAAGAAAATGAGCAATATCTTCATCAGAAAACAAAATTCCAAAAATCAACCGAAAATCCCTGTTTCTTTAAACTTGCACTTAATTAAATGCACTAATTAAATGGGCCATAAAACTGCATGCTCAAAATCTTTCCGTGAAATCTAATTAACAAGCTCGATATTTTTACGTGGAGGTGAAGCTAATATGTATAAGCGTGGTAAAAAAATATAAGGAACAGAAATGAGCAAATGAGTTTTATTTTATTCTATAGCTAGTACTTTTCTACGTAAACTCCAATAGGTTAAAGGGCAGCATCCAACAGCGTGTTAAATAAGCGTACACGAAAAAAAATTTGTAACGTATTTTACTAACCTTCAGACGTAGAATCTATTTGGTTTTGTTTGGTTTCCTATTCTCTAATTACTTTTATACGTTAATAACTTTTCGCATTATTACAATAATGTTGTGATGTGACCTTCTCAGTCATATTAGAAATGAATTAAAAGAGAGGACTTAGGGTACCTAGGGCTTTTTAGGTGATCCCTTTATCTACATATAATTTTGGCCACACTTTTGGAGTTCGGCCGCACTGCGCCGCACTTTCAAAATGCAATTTCGAGTACTCCTTTTTACACTTATGGTATTAGTCAACGCATATCGTACAAAATTATACCGTACCGCGTCTGATTCTGCAAGCCTTAATACAGCTATCGGGTAGCGAAAACAAAATATAGCATTTTCAGTTTAAATGAAACTTTTTCAAGTTAAATGAAACCATTTTCAAACAAAGCGAAACATTTTTCAAATTAAATTAAACCTTTTTCAGGTCAAGCGAAACGATTGTCAAATTAAATGAAACCTTTCTCAGATTCAATGAAACTATATTCAAATTAAAAGAAACTTCCTTCCAAGAATGTTTCATTTAATTTGAAAAAAGTTTCATTTAATTTGAATAAAAAAGGTTTTCATTTAATTAGAAATAGGTTTCATCTAATTGAAAACGGGTTCGCTTAAGCTGAAAAAAATTTCACTTAATTTACAAATGGTTTCATTTAAACTGAAAATGCTAGATACATAATACAGTCACTGCACTTACAAATTTATGAATAGTGTAAATAACTAAAAGAAGTTGGTAATATTACGAATATCTGGACATGTATGTAAGTTTTTACCTACAAAGCTTGCTTAATGAGGTATTTTTTTCAAAGAAGTTAACAGGCACGACGTACGATCTAGAATGTTTACTAAACAGCTAGAAAAAGTCTACAAAGTTGAAGAATTAGACTCTTAAATTCATTACTTTCAAACAGGTGGTGTTCAGTTCCCGTATCAGGCTAGCGCGGCAATAGGCAGAAAGGTAAGTCATTTCTATCCAGCCCAATACAGCAATTCTATGTAACTCTTCTCTGGTATAACTCACTTGAACTTTCCCTTAAGAAACATTGCCGATGAACTTCTTCAAGGGATACTCTCTAGCCCCTGAATTATAACAATTGTTTAAATAATCTTTTCAAACACGGAAGAAATTATCTTGCTTCCTCATTTTATTTTGGGAGCTAACGCTAAGCTATTTATCTTTGAAATTGGAAATCTCTTGGTGCTCCTAAAGAACACTTATTAGTTATTTTTCCTAAAACCAACATCTGGCATACAAGTCGTGATTTTGCATGCCAGATATAATATAGGTGCGCAGAGCCATAATCAATCATTTAATTAGAATTTGCTGTGCCAGATAGTTATCATGTCCAATTAAGGCAGATCTTAGTAAAGATGTATCTGGCGCCAAAATAGTTTCTCTTACTACAGTTCTCCTGCGCCATGGCCTGTGTTGAAACTATCCCAAAAATCTCACCTAAGGAAAATTTGCCAGGTGATATGCAGAATAAGGCCATTACATAGAGACTTTCGAGCCGGGACAAAATATACTTTAATACTCTACTCGTAGACAGATGTACCAGCTTCACTACGTTTAGAACTGGATTTATTATGAGCGAAACTTTTTTTACTTTTGTTGATGAATACGTACTAGTAAAAATTGTTTGTGGTTTCTGATTGATGGAAGATTTTGAATTAAGCCACGTGCAATATGTACCTACAGATGTACATACATACATGCATATGTAGGTATATAAAACAGGATGATACTTTTTTAATTATACGCAGCAAATGAGAACTCCTACTCTCCTTTCATTATTAAAAGGTACGTTTAGATATTTTTGCGCAATGAATCAATTTAAGGTAAATCAAAATTATGGCTAAGCCAACTAGATAACAAATAAATTCCCAAAATCGAAATGCTACTCTTAGGTCCAGTTTTTACCTAGATTAAGTAAACTGAGTTTAAATTGAACAACTGGCTGACATTTGATTGGCTAATCTTAGTTTAAACCAGCCAGATCGGGCGTTTAAACTTAGTTTAAACCACGGGCGTGCACTGAAAAACTGGCCCTTAAACATATCAAACAAATGCAGTATGTACTAATTTACTCCGAAATATATAGATATGTATATGTGCAACTATTGAACAACTGAGCATCGGGTTAATGAAATCGGCCTTGTTTATTGTCATTCTTCAAATAAAAATTAGATAACAAACAGCAGCGCATTCAGATTTATTTCGTTTATTATTAGTCATCAACAGTCAACACGACCGATTATTGCAAATTCGTCTGCAGCATTTTGAATGTAAGTAGGTTAGATAGGCGCATGTACAATGTATATAGCATCACGTTAAACAAGTGATCAAATCTTGGCAGGCAGGCAACAGTCAAACAAAAAACGTCAATTTCCGACTTTCTTACAGGATACAGCAATTTGCGCTCCAACTCCTTTACGCGATCGTTGAATTCCGGCGCATGTTGACGATATATGAATAGTGAGTAGTCCTCAAAAGCCTGCGGATCATCAGTCTCGCGCAACAACGTGTTGGCTTGTAGCATCTGCAAGCTTTTGTAAAAGTTCTGCGTTTGCTGATAACGTTGTTGGCGACGCTTGCTCTGTCGCTCCTGGCGATTTTGTTCAATTTCTTCTAGTCGCTTCTGGCGTTCCTCCTAACAATTCGTAGGTAACAACAGCAATTGGCAAAGAGAGCAAAGGGTCAATAGGGTGTATGCTGATTAAACACAATGGGGGTCTCTTAATTTGAAACCACACAAGGGTAGTTAAGTAAACTCGTGCTTAGTACATGGATGAATGCTTTAAAAATGCAATATTTGTATAATGTAAAAAAAAGAGATGAACGAGAGGGCAGTGACAAGCATTACATATGAGTAAGTTATTGTAGGGTTAGTAGAACGCCGGGATGTACGAAAATGCAGGAACAGGAGACCACATCGGTAACATATAGCGAATACCTCAGATAGTTGGTCTGAAAACTCATTAATGATGATGCATGTACTCTGATGAAGATGGTCTAGCATTATATGGACCTTATGAAAGTAATAATACGCCAGATTTTGTTTGTATTGTTTTTAAATGAGATAATTTACAATTAAATAATATGAGATCAAGAGAGTTTAGAAATTGAATGTAACAAACAATTACAACAAACAATTTTTATTTTCTTGGTATATATGGATGTGAATGTATGCATTTATGCAAGTATCCGACATGAAGTTTGAAAAGTGATCATGTCATGTACAAGAAAATGGTACTTAGGACTTCATTTTTAGCAGAGACAAATTTTTTTTTTTTTTTAATTCAAATGTTACAGGAAGTCGGTCTTTTTGCAAAAAATGTATTCCAATTTTTTTAATTACCCAAGGGAATTAATTAAAACCATTTAAAAATTGCGAACTTCCAAAACTTTTGTAAAATGTAACAATTCAAAATATTTTCCATTCAATTCAAATAAAATACGCTATTACTGACAATTTATATTGTCGAATTATTGAGATCACTTTTCAATGTCTGAAAATGTAATTTAAAATAGCTTCCTTAATTACGCCAATTGTGGTACTCACAATATTCGCTGCCTTCTCTGCGTTTCTTCTCTTTTTGGCTCGACGTGGTGTATCAGTTTGCCCTGTAATAAAAACAAACGTAATGAAAACTGTACATTTGGATTTAAGCGAATATAGAAGAGAAGATCCCTTAGAGCCACACTTCTAGCGTAAGTTAAGCTTCGGTAACCAACTAAACCAAATAAAAGCGAGTTTAAACTTTTAGGTTAAAAGTCAGCTTGCACTAGATTTTAGCTTAAAAAGGAATATTTCTTTCGTTTCTTCATACCTTGTTGCGGTAAAATGCCTGCAGCGGCCGGACTGACATTGGCTGGCTCATGCCTTCGCATACGCTTCACGCGTTCTTCGTCCAAAACCGAACGACGCTGTACCACTTGCGGCACATCGACCATATCCTCGATAGGGCTTTTGGCTTTCGGATATTTTGGCTTCGTTGAGAGTTGTAACAATTTTGAAAAATCAGGCTGCGCGTGGGCATTATTGAGTCGATACTTTTCTCGTAGCTCGGTGATATCCATCTTTGGATGTTTCAAATGCGGCACCTCACCGCGGAAGACTTCGCGCACTTGATTTAAATAGTGTAACCACAGCCGTGTATCCACTTTTTCTAGTTCTACCGATTTCTCGCCATTCATAATGCGAGGTAATTGATATTCGGCCTCCAGTATTCGGAAGGCTAATTCGTTACGTTCAGCGGACGTTAAGTCGCGTGTTGCTGTGTAGTCAATCAAATCTGGCCGAAAACTAGAAAGGAAATCGCAAATATATCAATAAATCATTCGAGTTGAAATAACAATTCAAAGTGCTTCCCACCGGCTAATTAAGGCGCTGAGTGATTTTCCATTTTTAAGTATATCGGCAGGCTCTTTTATCTCCTTAACAAAATCATACATGTGGAGCTGAGCACAGACCCAATGCAGTAATGCTTCAGGTACGATATCTTGAAAGGGATTATTTTGATTATTTTTGGGATTGCAATTACGAGGAATATCCCTGATTGAAACGAATGAATTATGTAAAGAGTTCGTAGGTTTATGTATTTTTTTATAAAAGTAAAAAAATTAGTTAAAAGCGCATATAAAGTAATGCTAATTTTCAAATACTTAAAAAATATACTCTATTTACATATTTGTTAGCATAAAATAGTTTTAAATGTATTTGGATGGGCAGTCTTTGAAGCGTTATAAATCCGACTCATTCCAACAGCACAGATTTAATTTTAAGTAAAATACATAAGTATTTACTGACGTTTAGAAAAACATTGGCATTCTCAAATTTTATATGTATTAAGGGTTAAAAATAACCTTCGCTTCAAATGTAAATATGTTTGATACCAATATTAGGTTTGTTCCACAAGCTACTCGAAGTCACTTCGAGTTACACATACGCGTACTTTGCTCGAGTTTTTCTACAAGTAGCTTGTGGAACAAACCTATTTTCGGCAAAATGTGTAAATACGAGATTTTAAGACTTAAGGTTTCATTAATTCATTCGTTACAGTCACGACTTCTTTATGACTTCCATATGCGCAGTTTTTTCCAAGACATACCTGCACTACGACGTGGCTTGCGCAGCATTGCTGGCGCCTCGGCTATCGCTGGTGTTGTGACAATTTCCGCAATTGGCTGCTCGAGTACTTGGGGATCATCTGAGTCTACGAGAGTTTTCACCTGGAAGGGGTTAACAGCTGTGCGATTAAGGTTCGTATATCTTGAGGCAGGATCAACAGTGTAAGAGCCCGTATCACGCTGCAAATTTTCGGGTGTGGTCTGATTGAGCAGTCTGGAATTTTTTTTTGTATTAAATTGATTTTTGGAACTCGATTGTCTGCTACTACTCGTACTGCGCCTTACCTGTATATACTTTCCCGTTGCGCTACAACGCCCAGGATACTATTGCGTGTATTCGACCACAGTTTGGTTGCATATGCAGCATCCATGCTTGAAAGAAAACCACGCGCACAGCCGGATCCCGTGGGCCAGAAAGGCTCCAACAGGCTATCACCCACCAGACATTGGAACAATCGATAACCATTACGCACAATTACACGGCATGATGCCTCGGCGGCGAACATAGATGTGAAATCAAACATGGCTACATCCGGTTTACCATAATGATTTACAGCGAACTCAAGATTTGGCATTTGGTACTTTGTGGAGAATTCGGCCGCCTCGCGGGCATAATCGAGCAGCTTGTCGGCGCTAACATTGGCTGGCGCAAGTAATTCCGCAGGGTCGGAGAAATCCTAAGGGCAAATATTATATGATTTTTTAATTCTTAGTTCACAGAGTGTCAAATACGGCTTACCTGTAAAATCACACCTTTGTCGATGAGACTATGCTTCTTTGCAGTCATAACAAAGTAGTGTGTCTCATCTTTATAGTAGACGATGTTCTCTAAATCTATGCCCGTCTTCTCGTAGAGCTCCTTGAAGAACGACTGATTAAATATAAAAGCCACTCCGCTGATCTCTTCCGCTTTAGCCTCCGCCTCAGTTTTCTTATTTATAAAATTGGCCGTGATCGCAATAGCAAGCTTTCCACGAAATTCCTTTCGTTTAAAGCCTTCCAGTGTGTTGCGCTTACCATCGGCTCCAATTAAAACATCGAATTCATAGTACGAAACCACATGATCCGCTGGCGTTACAGCTGCCCGCCAACCGAATCCGTCCCCACACGGCTCTATTGTCCTCTCAAAGGACACATTCTCGTGTATCTCTACGCCGAGTAGCAGCGCCACCTTCATTAAAATTATTTGCAGCTGTCTTATGGATATGTGGTCTATAGAACCAGCACAAAATTTTCCGTAAAACTTTTTCGCACCTAAATTCCGTAGATCGGTGATCACGAACGGCCACAGGTGCAGCACGTTGTTACGCGTGATGCGATCGCGCTTCTCCAGCACAACGACTTTGGCACCCAATAGTTGCGCTTCAATGGCCGTGCGCATACCGCACGGGCCTGCGCCTATGACTAGCACATGCGTGCCATTACACGCTGTTCCCTTCGCGTACACGCGGTGAGCCGCTCGCGCATCGAATTTTTTCCACAGCGCCTGCGCTTTCCACGAACGAATCTTCGCTTTTAACATGGGATAGAATTCGTTGATCGGAGCTGGCCGCAATCCGAGTATATCGCACATGTCGCGATGCAAACCTAGAATCTGGCGCATTGTCGTTGCGACGCAGAAGAGATCGAAGAGCTCGGAGGCGGCGATGGCCTCCTGCTCTGTGAGGTGCTGCTTCGGCGGCTTTGGCTGCTGCATTGTGCGCTGCTGGGTTGGACGACTCATGCTGGAAAGAAAGACGGAAAGAAATACTTGTTAGTAATGTAGTTCAGAATTGGTGGTATTTTCAAAGCTATTAAATTAAAACATAGTGAACAGGTAATAAAAAAATACTTAAGGCTCTATCTAACCAAGCGCCACGACGAACGGCTGAACGTGTTTTAAACTGAAAATATTAAATCTAACTGTGCATTATGTACCATCAAGAAATCGCTTGAAGCGACCAACCCTTGATTTGGCAATTTGCTGATGCTAGCCAGATATGTCACAATTTGATAAAAGAATTCACGGTGCAATGACTGAAAGTTCATAGTGAACGTATGATCCAAACGACGCACAAAAAGTACTCGCACATAATATAAACGGTAATATGGTATTGCATTTTCTATATTAGTTTTAGCTTGTGCTCAGGAAGCTCCTCCTTCAATTAGCCTTAACAAATCTGATAACTCACATATGTAATAATCCAATACCTAACAATGAGTCACTGGCCAACCCAATAAGAAAACGTTGAACCGTAGGCACGAGTCGTTAAAAAAGGAGACAAAGACAAATCACGCACATAAAAATTACTAAAATAAGTATGCACGTATGTATATGCAAACAATAAAAAGCAACAATGCAAAAAGTGTACGCAGAACAAGGCGCAAAAGAAAGAACATTCATCAAAATTATTTAAATTTTCTTTGCAAACATAACAACTGTTAAAGGAATTAAAGCGACGCGACTTTATATCACTTTGGAGCTTTAGAGACATAACATATTCGTCTAACGGTCACTCATTCAGCCGGTCATGCTGAAGTCTTCTAACAGAAAAAATACACAGGCGCAAGGTAAATATTAGCACACCTTAATACATATACGCGTACATATGTATGTATGTACATTAGACTGCATCACCAAAAAAAGTTGCTGTTTTTCCACCGGGATTACAAAATTTATTATATTTTAAGACGTCCACCACAATATTTCGAAAAAATATTAAGATTTAGGCGAGCTGGACCGATTTGAAAATACCTCCAAAAATTAAGTTTTTTATGAATAAAAATAGTTTCTTAAAGAACTTTTTGAAAAAAGTCACCTCAGATCACAAATTAGATTAAGCTTAAAAAATCTGCGTAAAAATATTTAAAAATCTTTTCAACGGAATCGTAAGATTGAGATTTTTGATGCTGTTTTTTTACTTTTTTCAAAGATTGGTTTACGAAAAACTTGAATAACTGGGCCAAAAATGTTCTGATTTAGACTTATGGGATCTCAGTAGAAAGTTATTTTCACACTGTTTTTATTTCTGGCCAAAAAACGTCATTCGTGTCCCATCTTGTTTTTTCGAATACCAACACATCTTAATTCAACTTTGAATGACGTTCGTTCATCCTACCTTTCTCTTCCATACTTTGAATGAGAAAATACCTTTCCAATGACACCTCTTAAGTCTAAATCGGAAGAGCTTAGGTTCAGTTATTAAAGTTTTTCCTATACCAATCTTTGAAAAAAGTTAAAAAACAGCATCAAAAATCTCATCATTACGATTCCGTACAAATTTTTTTTTTAATGTTTTTTAATTTGTTTTTAAATATTTTTATGCAAATATCTTAAGCTTAAACCGTTTTACCATTTGAGGGGATTTTTTCAAAATAAATCTTTAAGAAACTATTTTTATTCATAAAAAACTCGATTTTTGGAGGTATTTTCAAATCGGTCCAGCTCACCTAAATCTTAATATTTTTTCGAAATATTTTGGTGGACGTCTTAAAATATAATAGATTTTATAATTCCAATGTATAATTAGTACCGATTTTTTTTGTATGGGGAGTGATGCAGTCTAATGTACATACTTATGCACAAACGTGAGCGTCCTTAAGGAAAACGTACGTTCATTGAGCATATGTACATAGATAGCTCGCGCGAGACACTTGACCTCATCCAAACAACATACATAAGTCCGTGCATTAGTGTGGTCCAAAAATGCATGTGAAAAAAGGAAAGTCCGCATTAAAATGCTCTCACCCGCTAGGATGTATATCGAAAAAATATAGTCTTGTTTTTTATTTTGAAATCAAAAAATATTTAGAGGTCGCTCAAAGAGCTCAAAGTTTTCCATGTATTTGATATGGGGAAAAAACAGTTTTTCGTTGAAATAGTATAGTATTCTTTAAAATCAATATTTTTCGATCGGAATACTCTGTTTCTCTTCAGGAAACTTCCACTATTAATACCCAATTGCTTATTTTACCATTTTTAAATACTAACAATTTTTTATGAGTCTCTCCATTGCATTTTTGGGACCTATAAAAATAGTTACAATAAAAAATGGCGAAATAAACAATTGAGTATTATTATTGGAAGTATCCCGCAGAGAAACAGAGTTTGTGAAATTTGTTTTTGATTTTGATACTAAAATTTGCATTAAGATGAGTACGTAAAAAAATAAGAGTGTGTTGTGGAAACAAACATATACATATTTTCCAATGAATGTGGTTAGTTTAGAGGTGGAGCACATCGATTAAAGTCCTGATTGAATGAAAAATACCCTGACCGACCTGGAAAAGAAAATTTTTTTTTTTTTTTAATTAAAGACAAGCACATGTCTTGTGGACTTTAAAAAAATGTTGAATGCGTTTTTCCTTTCTTGCGACTAGGGATGTGCCGGATATAGATTTTGCCGGATAACCGGATTCCGGATATCCTGTAAAAAATAACAGCCGGATTCGGATATCCGATCGGATATCCGGTAGACTGCTGCCCTTAATAAATTTCACAATATTGTTTTTTTGCCGGCTCGAGTTCACCTCGACCTCCGCACCGTTTCTGATGCTACAGAATTTACCATTTCGAAAACACAATTACGCACACATCCGTGCGATGCTATCGGGGGGGTGAAATAACACAAACGGCAATAACACAAAATTTGCTTTATTTCACTTTTAAATGGGAAATAATACCAAAATCTGAGTTTTGCTTTATTTCCAACAAAGGTTGGAAATAAAACAAATTTTGCCTTATTTCCCATTGCTTATTTATACTATTTGAAAAAAAAAACACAGTTTACTGACAGAAGCAAAAAGAACTTTGTTTATTCCAAAAATACAGTTAAACCAAGGCACATTGCACAGGTAATATCAGTATAGCAGCTGATTTGATTTATTTCAAATTATTTGTTCTCGAAAATGTCAAATATTTAACATTTCTTCTCAAAAAAATTCTAAATTGTTAAAATCTATTTGCATGTGAAACATTTTCCATACAAAACCAGCGATTAAATAGCAGCTTTTGGAAAGCTCGACCAACTCAGCAGCACAACCGCTGATTACTGGACCTGGCACAGGATGGTGGATCAATGCTTCGAGAAGCGAACCAATTTACTAAGAAAGAAAGCTGCAACAATTTTCATTTTTTCAATTTAAATTTTTTACCTTTTTCGTATTTCGCATGGCACGCTTTGATGTAGAAGAAAAAAATCAGAACAGTTTTTGGCACCTTCGATACCAGAAGCAACAACAAAATACAGGCAAATGTTGTTTTTGCTCAAATGCTCTAAACCTGTTTGATAGGCCTTGAATTAAACAAAAAATGTGATATAATTCATATGAAGAAAGTAATATTCACAAAATATTTTTACTTATGAAAAGTCTAACAAAATATAGGAAAAGCATCGTCTTTAAAAACTGCTCCGCATATTGGACATAGCGCTTTTGTATGAATTTATTCTGCATGCTTTTTAATATGTTGTTAAAAACATTGCTGGAAAACCTTAAAATGTTTGCATGGAACCATGTCGCAATAAACAGATGAAGTAATAAAACGGATTTCTCGCTTTATTTTCTGACATTCGGCTGCCTTATAGTCACATTTTATAGGCAAATTTTCAAATAAAGCAGTGGCACCTGGTAAATTCCACTATGGGTGGGATGCAGCATGCAATAACACCATACACAATAATTCCCATTACTTGGACATTAAAAAGCAGTTTCAGAAGTGAACTAGTGTTATTTTATAATTTTTCCTTTTTCTAAACGGTTATAATGCCACCAGTACATAATTGCGAAAGGAGGGGAGGGGCGGAGGACGCGAGCGCGTCGTCGAACGCGGCGCGGGGTGGCGCGGGGCGGCGCGGGGCGGCGCGCCAACGCGGACCGCCGCGACGCCGGGCACTTTCAAAATTGTATACTTACAAATCCGTCCATTTAACTTGTTCATGTACTACTTTTTGTCAAATGTAACTGGGTGACTACATACGTACATATGTGCACTAGTTTGCTTTATTACTCAAATTGTTAAGTATAAAAGTTGGTCTTATTGCTCAACGAGAAATGAAATAAAGCAAATTTGTGTTATTTCACATTCAAATGGGAAATAACACAAATTTGCGTTATTGCCGTTTGTGTTATTTCACCCCCCCGATGCTATCGCAGTGAAAAATGGCATCTTATAAACAAACAAAAAACAATCTTCATCAAATTCTTTTCTTTTGAACAATCAAGATGTTTTGTTTTCTTACGTTAATTTTTGTTTAAATTATACAGAACCCGGCTATTAACCTTTTTCGTTTCCGAACGCGTAGGACTGCAATTTCGGCACGACGAAATGAAGAGCAGTGAATGTTCCAATAAATAGTTGCGGCATTTTTGTAATTTTTTCGGAACAGATTCGCACCGATTCAAAACTCGTTTTTTTTCTGACGCCAATAAAGCTAAAAACTGGGTTGTTGATGAACTAATTCGAAATTATAAATCACTTAGCATGGAGGAACCAGTTGAATCATATGAAAAATGCCGAACTATAGTGAAAGCTTCCATCGAAGATCGAGCTCACGAGGATATTTGGCAATGCTTTGAGGAAATCGCCAACGGCTCTGATGCTGATTCTAGTGTTTCTAGTGATATGGTTAGCCAAACGATTGGTAGACAAGGCAGCGAACTTACAAGAAAAAAGGCAGCGATTTATGAACTAGAAATAGAGAAATATTTGCAGCTACCTCTTATATCCAGACAAGAAGATCCCTTAACTTGGTGGAAGTATAGCGGCAAAGAATTTCCAAATTTGTTTACACTGGCAATGCAGTATCTCTGCGCGCCACCTTCCTCAGTGAACTCGGAAAGAGTATTTAGTGCATCGGGTAACATTTATGTTGAAAATAGAAATAGGTTGTTGCCCGATAATGCGGAAATGCTTCTTTTCATAATGAAAAATATACAAATTGTTAACTTTGATTACTAATTAGATACTATTAAATTGGATTACAAAAATACAAAATCTGGGTTAAATTTCTAAATTGAATCTTCTATAATCGATATCCGGAATCCGGCCGGATATTAGCCAGTATCCGGCCGGATAACCGGATAACCAAAAAACGGCCGGATAGGCCGGATTCCGGATATCTACCGGATACCCGGCACATCCCTACTTGCGACCATGGAAATGGATTATTGACGCAATAACAGTAAAAATATGTGTTTAAAACTTTTATAAATGTTCATTGCAAACTTTTTTCGGGTAAAAGAATAAAAAATGCAACCTATTTTTGAATGTAATTTCAAAGACCAATGTAATTTTTTTATCTAACGAGACTATTTTTTCCAACTCAAAAGCTTTAAAAATACCGTCACATTTATCTTGGTATCTATTTCATTCTCGAGATATTAGAATTTGGCATAAAAAAGTTCATTTTACATACTCAGCGGAGAGTACGTCAGAATAATTCCAGTGTTCAAATGAGTAAGATTTTAAAATGAGTTTTATTTTAGGACGGTGAATTTCACGTTTTTTTAGTTTTTGTACTTCCACCTGGTAGGACCAAGAGTCAATCGCTGGTCCAATAGACCTCTAAAATTAGAAAAAGTTTTTTCTAACAGCGGTCGCCAAACCGGTCGGCAGACAATGGCAAGCCAACGAATGTACGTCTGTTATGAAAAAGCTTCTCAAAAAACCTTGCCATTCGTAGGCGCATATCATGATACAAAAAAAGAAGGTAGCTTACTTTGACATTTGTTGACATTAACTGTGCTTATGACGTTTATACTTTTCGTAAATTGCTCAAGTAGCACTGCCACCTCAACAAATTATTCTTTTGGAAATTTTTGATATTTTTTAAGGAATTTTTTATGCATTAAAAAATAACACGGAACGTAAATTTACTTATTTCATCGTATTAGCAGAACTGTTAAAAGTGTGTACTGATTTAAAATGCCTTGAACTACCTTACTGCAAATAAAAAAATTGACATTATCTGCAGTGTTACATGAAATATATTTAAGAAATTTAGATATTAGGATGCTGCTTTAATTTGGATCCTCTTTAGTGGAAATATGAACAATGGAATGGTGAAAAAGAACCATAGAAGCATAAACTTATTTGTGATAACATGATGTAGTCATGAAGAGGGAGGTAAAAAAAATTCCTAATAGAGCTCCTTATTATAGTTTATAGACAGATAAACTCGCTCTACTGCTGGTGGTGCCACGTTTCGCTTTGATTGGGCACATCCGTGCCGAGGCTGACAATTTTCTTCCGAAAAGGGGTTGGAACAAACAAACAACAACTTTGAGAAATTACCATATACGTGGCTATCCTGAAATATGCAACTAATCGTAGTAAATATTGATGAAAATAATTGCAGAAACTATAGATGTGCATTACAGAATATAACTAATACGAGTATTTTACCTTCCACCAGTAATTTAAATGGAAAATAATAATAATAATAATAATAGATTGGCGCTTACACATATGTTAGTGTTTGGCCGAGCTTCTCCTCCGATTTGTGGCGTGCGCCTTGATGTTGTCACACAAAACGGAGGGACCTACAGTTTTACGCCGACTCCGAACGGCGATTGTATTTTTATGAGAAGCTGTTTTTCATGGCAGAAATACACTCGGAGGTTTGCCATTGCCGGCCGAGGGACGACCGCTGTTAAGAAAAAACCTTTTTTCTATATTTTTTGCGATGTTGCTTTGACCAGGGTTTGAACCCAGGCGTTGCGGAGTGGAAGCGCGCACTGCTTACCACTACACCACAGCGGCCAACGATTAATTAAATTAAAAAAAATGTAAATTATTTTTTACTTAATTAATTTTTTTTTTATGAAATTGGCTGTAAAAGCTCGCTATAAAAGGATGCTCAAAATATATATGTGTTTTTTAATTTTTGCTGAAAGTGCTCTTAAACCGATCGAGTGTTGCCGTTCGACGCGATTTTTAGCGAACTTGGGTATACATAGTTATAAAAATGTTGAAAAATATTTCAAAAATATAAACATCAATGCATTAGACATTTGGTAGGTATTTTGTGCGCATTTTTAGTATATAAAATTGGCAGACCATTAATTTTGTTATAAACCGGTATCTATCTAATGGGTTTTTTAATTGTTTTTTTTTTCTGCCAAGAGATGATTTAATTAAGTGATTATAACCTATTTTACCTTTCTCACAAAAGTTTAACATCAAAAATAAAAGCAAATTTTCGAATAATCGTAATAATATTTTGGTTAAGATTCAGAAGCGGCTTATATGTATGTAAAAGCGCAGGACCCTACTGCCAAACTGGTGTTGGAAAAATTTAAAGCCGTTTTTACGGCCAATGAAGGTTTGGAGTGAAGGAGGGTTGATAAAATAGTAATGGGCGAGCACAAAAGAAAATATACATACTTACATACATAATGTCGTTTAAAAGCCAAAACCGCGTATCGTCGCTCTGTAAAACCGCGTAACTGACATTTTTTGCCAACAATTGGATTTGCTCACAAAAGCTCTTGGCTTAAGCTTTATCCATTCGTCCTGAAATATACTAGCCAGAAATGCAATTGCTTTATAAAAAAAGATAACCATTTTGAAATATGAGTGCTTTTACTATTTAGAAAATAATTTATGCAACCTCACATACGCAGTTTTGCATTATCTTGATACGCGGTTTTGTACTTTAAACGACGATATGTATATAGGAAACGATAGAAATCATTGAGCTTAACAAAACAGAATACCTTAATTTTTGAAGGAAATAACAACTTCTAGCGAGGACTAAAGAAAAAAATATTAAAAGATGTCAAAAATCAACGGTATGTTGTAGCCACTTGAAACTTGCACTTTATTATACTAAAATTGAGTGGGCTATACAACTTGTATAGTATAGAGTTCGTTCGGTAGATTTTGGTGTACTTATTTTGGCTCCTGCGTTTACCAGAGTTTTTTAAAGTCTGCTTAGAAATAGTCCACCTTTCATTGCGTATACGTTATTCTAAAAATGTTTACACTTTGAGCAAAAGCAGGAGTTATATTTTGTTGTAATTTTTGCAAAAAAAAGTACAATTTTTTAGCCGGATTTTGTTGTTTCTGAAAGTGGTAAATTTTGGTTCAATACAGTTCTGAAGAACGTACTTATGCGACAAGTATTGTATTAAATTGATTTTACACCTTGTTAGGAATTGTGCATTCGTAATCGACTTTTTGTTGGGGCAGACAGCATTCGCGTGTTTTTGGACAAAATATATGTACGTAATACTAAGTACGTACTACGTATACAGGTTTGTATGTATGTGCATATGTATGTATGCATAAGTTCTTTTCTGGTGTACCAGAAATATTCGCTGAACGTGGTAGACTTTGTGTGGGTGCGCGATGATTCATCGCCGTAAAAAAATTTGTATTTTCTATGCAAAATTTGTATTTCAAATATTAAAGTGTAGATCACAAAATTTTATTTTATAGGTACATATGTATTAGAGCTCGGGCAATTCGGTTAATCGATTAACCGAATTATTCGAATCTGACTGAAGTCGACTACTGTTAATCGGTTAGCAATATTCGAGTAGTCGAAAGCTGTCGACTATTCGGATAACCGTTCACTTTAGATTATTCGGCTAACCGTTCATTTTCGGTTAATCGAATATTTTAAGTTCGAGTTTTTTTTTGCATTTACAGATACATATACATATATGAAAAGTCTTGTTACATTCGTAGTACATATATATGATTGCATGTGCAAAATTAAGGCAAACTTTTTTTGCAAGAATGTGCGCTAATTATTGAAATGTTATTGCGAAATATTTTAGAGACAATGGCTAAAGCAATACCTACCTATCATTTTGGCGAGTTTTTGTTATGGATTTTTGTTAAATGTTTGTTCAGTGAGGATGTGGATGATTGTAGTACAAAACTGCACCACATATGGAACATGTTACTTCCTTTTCGTCCTCTGATTTTTCGAAAAAATCCCAAACCCAGCTCCTTTTGCGTCCGCTCATTTTTGTATCTGAATATACATACATATGTGTGCTTGTATATATTTAAAAAAAAAATTTCATTTGTCAAAGAAGTTTCAATGAAAGTTCGGTTACTGAAATTCGATTTGCTACAATGCTCGAGTAGTCGAAGCAAAGCAACTATTCGAATAATCGAAGGCGGGCGACTATTCGAATACCATTAACCGACTAATAAGCATGCGAACGGTTACGAATCGAATAATCGGTTAGCCGATTAGTCGAATAGTCGGATAATTTTACGAGCCCTAATATGTAGATATATTTAGTGTTCTATAAGTTTTTTTATAATTCACCTCAATATAATTTACAACAACCAAGCTAAATATAAATTTATACAGATGCAGAATTTAACGTCACAGATATAATCAAGGTCCTTAGAATTTAAATCGATGCGGATCGATGCTTCAGCATTGGGCGATAGCAGAACTAAATAACTTTGACATATCCGTATGTATGTATGTATGCCTGTATGCGACCTTGAATTGTCGAGCGGTTTATAATTTTTTTTTTTTCTTGGGAATAAAATCCGAAATGGACCATTCCATTGTGACTTGTGCGATATTTGAATCTAGAATGCGGTTAACTGTGAATTATAACGGGATGCATATGCCTTCGGAGCTTAGACCATAGTTGGGGCATTCACACCCGCCTGGTTATGTGGTTACATTTTTACTCAGTTTACAAAAAAATACACCACCTGATAACCAGGCAGGTGTTACAACCCCAAGTAAGATATATTTTTTAACATTTTTAACTATTATTTGTTTGAATGTGACTGGTGAGGCACACAAAATTCCTCTATTTTACCGTAGTGCACTCAAATATGAATTTTACCTTATTTTCAATACAGATTAGATAGCTTATTAGCTATAGCTTACTCAAGCTAGCTACAGGTTACCACTGAAAGAGGGATATCTGTGCATAAATATATTTGATGGAATTTTAAAGTTTGTGTCGTTTTCCTTTAAATGGAATTGCCAAAATGCATTAGGTAGTAAAATCATTTAGAGTATGGGAAAAAAACAGAATTTTTATTCTTAAAACATCATGAAAGCATTTTTAATAATACTAATAGTTTATAACTAGCAATACTATTTTTGGTATTTATCAATATAATTTTTCCTATGAAACTATTTTTACCATAGTTATACCGGAAATTATGACCCATCAAAGGCGATCGGAAGTGGAGCACAGCAGACGCATGGTTGCGGTATTCGAGTGAAATTTTTTAAATATGAATGTATGTATGTATACCTACAGTCAAAATAATAACAGCTCAACATTTTAACAGTTTTGATTATTTTTATTTTTCAAAAACTCGAAAACGGCTTGCCCGATTAAAATACTTTTTTGAGTTGTTCGCCAAAACACCCGGATGGTTTAAAAATTAGAAAGTTGCCACCTTTTTGAATAATTGAAAAAGCTTACAGTGGGAAATATTGTCGAGGAGAGTTGCCACCAGTTTGAAAAGTTTGATTTAATCAAATTGATAAAATAAATTAAATATTACATTATAAGCATCAACTTAAAGAGGTTTAGAACGCCGAAAATATTTTTGGGGAAGCTTGTAATTTTTCCAAAAATGTAAATTAATTGATAATTTAGCAATAATTACATCCCAACATATTTTTGAGGAGGGCTGCCACCTGTTTGTAAAATTTAATCCATACAAAAATTTAAAAACTTACAAATTATCTCCAAAGTTTAAAACTTTTCGATCAGCATTTTTGTATAAATTTTAAATTTTGGTGAAAATTTTTTAATTTTTGTCAAAGTTTGAAATTCGGATTCATAGTATATGGTTTTTGTTAGATAATAAGCTATGCTGTTATAAAAATTAATGAATAATAAACAAACAGAAGAAAAATAGAAACAATTGGTTCTATTAATTTGACTGTAGGTGGTTGTAAGTATGTATGCCATATATATACTGCAAGAACTGAACGGCAAATCGCGTTTTGATTGGCAATGACCCAAACATTTTCCTTACGTGGTCTGATGCTCTTTGTACTCTCAAATACTTTTAATTACGTGGTAAGTATGACATTAATTCAAATCAACAGTATACTAGAAATTTCTATAAATATGTTATGATTTATGAATAAAAGAGACTCATGCTTTGTGTATTAATGTGTTTCGGAACACAGCACTCTCTAATTTAAAAAAAAAATACATATTTGGCGCTCACATTTTTGTTAAATGCTTATCGTCAAATATGTGGTGTATAATTTTTTGCCCCATACGAAGAGCACGTTATGAGATGCAGTTATTTCATGGCAAAAATAAATAGTAAAGATTACTAAAATAGGTAGTAAAGATTAGACATGAATTCGACAAGGATTATAGCCATGAGCCACTTAACAGTAATAAGGGCTCTTATTTTTTTAATTTGAATTGTGTCGTTATTGCAGAAGAACGTCGCTGTGTATCTGTAATAAAAAATAATTGCTGTTAGTCGACGAAAGGCTCTACTTTTCAATTACCTACCGAGCTCAAAGTAGAAATGTTTACAAGAGTTATGCTTCGCTTGATCTCCAGGTGGTGTTAAGGCTGGACAGACAAAGTCTTTAGCAGTTTGTTCCAATATTCGACGACTTTTTGCCAGGAGGTACTTTGTATTCTTCTCGAAAATGCTTATTTGCCGACCCTAGTTTTGAGGTCTACGTTTCGATTCAGATTGGTAGAATTCGGTTGAAATAGTCGCACGAGAGTGAGTCGTCTTTTCTAAAAAGTGGCTTGGTCTGGAACGACTCAAACATGTCTAAAAGCATAGACAGACGGTAGCGCTGATCCGGATCAACTCGTTAGTTCGGAATTATCTCGGGAATTAACTGCAGTTGATCTGGATTAAGTCCTAGTGTTAATTCCCAAACTTTACTGGGATGAAGGGAATTTTCGTTGACAACACTGACCCAAACTCAGAGTGTAGAATACAGAGGAAGAATAAAACTAGCATGGACATACATATACCTTTTCATCGGTAATGTAGTCCCCATACTAATTTAGATGGGAATCCAATTTAAATCGAATAAGAACTTATTTTAATTAATACGGTGACTGCATTACCGACGACAAGGTATAAGTCGATGCTAGATTTGCATTTTCATTGTGTTCTGCGCTCCCTGAGCAAACAAATAGGCAAACAAAGCAGCCGCTTCGTTCATCAGCGGCAGCCGTGTGGTGGGAGTTGCGTACCACAAGCCTGCATTTTGTTTTTATTATTTCTTTAATTTTGTTAATTTTATTTGATTTACTTATATATTTAATTTTACTTTATTTTATTTTCGATTTTTATTTTACGTCACATTTTTTATTTTATTATTAGTTAATTTAAATTTTTAGAGTTTAGTTTTTAGTTTTACTAAAAAAAGTCAGAAACAACTAACTACAAACAACATTAAAAAAATAAAGAAGTTATAATTGAACTAATAAAAAAATGAATATTCTACTGGCTCGTGTTTGAGAATGTTATGTTACTTCTTTGTTAGTGTAATGAAGGCAAAATAGTTGTTTAGTTCACAATTGATAATTGCACTTTCAATAAAAGCTTATCGCACTTCTAATATTTTCTACTTCACAAAACCTGTTCAATATTTTGAAAACATTGCTAACACTAAAGGCTCTGTTATGCATACTTGGCATTGCATGCACTGCTATACCATTTTTACGTAGAAATCAAAAACCTGCAGACTTTTACGTATGTAATACTGTGCGTTGGGTAACCGCTTACACGCGAAGCTCATTTAACAGATTCCTTATGTGACAACTCTCAAGCAACGCCAAGTATGCATAACGAAGCCTTAAGCGATAAGAAAAAACCATGTAAACACTTCAATTAAGGGCAGTAAGTGTGCCTATTTATACACTGAAGGAAAAAAAAATATTAAAATCAATCAGAAATGTAATTGGTCCTACTATAAACGTCAACGAAAATACTGTATATTGGTAAATATTCAATACAATTACGAGCATATTAAAATAACCGCGTTCATTCTGAAAAAAGATCCGTGAAGTGAAAAATCAAGATAAAAAATGAAAAAAATTATTTTTTTTTTATATTGAATGGAATCTCTCTGGATATGGTGCCTTCAAATGTTGAATTTCCATCAACCCCCAGCACGGATAAACACCTTGCAGTAAAATTTAGAGACAGTCTGGCAAAGCGCTAGTTCCGGACTACATATTTCAAAACTATCTCTGAACTGGTGCAAAACGGCTCCACAGCGAGACAGTTTGAAACTTGCGGTGTAAGTGTACAAATTCCCACTTCTCGTACAATACGAAAGTAGCTCAGCGAGAAGACCTCCGACTCAAACACCATTGGAAAACGTGTTCTTATAAAAAAAAACTGTCCAAGACGAAACCGGTAAAAAACTAGTTGCAAAGTAATGCGACAATTGCGACAATTGCCACCGCCAATGACATGGACGTGTAAAACTGGACAGTTGAAAACATTGCTTGGGTATTGAGCTAGAACTAGTACTGTCGGCAAAAGGTCTAGTTCTACACTACACCTTTTCCAAGAGTACTTCAGAAAGCGTCAAATGTATTTCAGAAACTGTAAAATGTACTTCAGAATAGTCAATTGTACTTCAGGAAACGTAAAATGTACTTCAGAATGGTCAATTGTACTTCAGAAACCGTAAAATGTATTTCAGAACAGTCAACTGTACTTCAGAATAGTCAATTGTACTTCAGAAACCGTAAAATGTTCTTCAGAATAGTCAATTGTACTTCGGAAACCGTAAGATGTACTTCAGAATAGTCAATTGTACTTCAGAAACCGTAAATTGTACTTCAGAAACCGTAAATTGTACTTCAGAAATCGTAAANTACATGGCAGTTGAGAAGTGCATGTACATAAATTTCATTAATTTAATGAAGGAAATTTTTGCACATGCAGCAGTACATAGCATGCATTTAGGCGCCTCGTGTTAGCAGTCGCGCCTAAACAGAAACAATTCATTTATTAATGCAGTTTTAAATTATGTACCAGCTGGCATATCGAATAAAGATAGTGCATCTGGGTGAAAAGTGGTAGAATGTTGAATGGCTCTGCCACAGTTGGTTGAATAAGGAAAATGAATTAGCAACAAGAGTTTACGGGATGTACATAGCTCAGTGGTTAACGCTTCTGACTTTGAACATCGAATTCGCAGGTTCGATCCCTGCTGAAGTCTAGAAAAAAAGAAGTCTGATGAGGAGATGTGGTGATCTCCGAAATAGTGCTATAACTTCTACCGCTTAGACTTTGTTGCTTTTTCAATTTTTCCTAATAAACAATCGTGGTACAAAGCTCAATAAAAATATTAAAAATAAAATGTTAACAAGCCACAATAACATTGACAAATAAAATATTTTCTTTTGAAAAAAGTTAATTTATGTAGAAACATGTATGTGTGTATGTATTTTCGTATGTATACCACATAGAAAAGAAAAATAATAAGTACACTTAATAAAGCCATCAACTGGTTTACAAAAAACGCCATTATTTTATTAAAACCAAAATATAATATAAGAATTTAAATTTTCATGCATCGCTTTTTAAATGCTTCAGTTGAAGCGCTCACAAAGGGCTTTTTTGGGAGCAGCAAGGGAGCGCTTCTTTCTAATGACACACAATGTTAAAATATAATGAAATGTGAAATTAGGAAGGGAGAGCTTTCTGCTGAATATGGAGCGCTCCAATAGAACTAACGGAGCGCTTCTGGCCCCATTGGGAATATATCAGTGATGACAGGTAATAAGTCACAGATGGTTTCTAAAATCACAAATTAGTTTTTGTGCAAATTGCAGATTGTGGGTACTGACAAATTTAAGCCCTCGATATTTCGTATTTTTATATTTGTAATTTATTGGAAGATTTCTGCTGTGTTTTGGCAACAACTTGTCTGCAGTAAAAAAGCATATAATTTGTGTTTTAAAAGTGTGTGAAAACCAATCAATTAACTTACATGATCTCGGTTCCGATATTAAATAATCAATAATTTTTTATACCCGCATTTTGGCACATTGGCTTGAATGTGCCATCTAAATATTTTAAATGATGTCGTCACATTGCTGGCGGAGACATGAATGCAGTGTAAGAAAATTCCTTTTCTATAATTGTTTCCTTATAGAAAGGTTGGTTTCTTTTTCACCTTAGCCATTCCGAATTCGTTCAATATATGCTAATTTAAAACACAGAATTCTTTCAGTGTTCCTCTGGGGTTTTGGGACATGGACTGTTTCTTCAATTTAATAGTGTTCACTTTATTTTTGTGGAAACGAAACATGTTTTGCAAGTTCTGGATCATTTCTTTCTTCAAATATTTCTCGTATTCCAGCTGCGTTTTGCGTTTGGTTTTTTCGCATCGTGTGTTTACTATATTCGTAATTGTAAATTTTTTAATAAACTCAATTGGTGGTAGTTCATGATTGTGTGTGGATTAATAGCACCAGACTGAGGATTTGGCAATAAACCACACTTACGGGGCAATGTTTATTGTAAGAACAACATTTGTTTCTATGAATCGACATTCTTTAAGTATTGTTGACGCTATTTCCATTTGAATGAGTAAATAGCGTCAATGACTTTTTTTCCAAATTTTTGTTGACTTTATTTCGCACCAGAGTAGGAAATAAAGTCAATTGACCTTATTTCCGTTGATCTTGCTACCTTTCACAATAAAATAAAGCAGTTTGCTATACTCTTAATTATCCATGTGTTTTCGGTATACAACTACTATTTGTAAAGCAAGTCTTTTTTAGTAATTGAATTTTCAGTTAAAATTATTTTTTAACCGACTTCCAAAAAAGGAGGAGGTTATCAGTTCGTCGGAATATTTTTTTTCTTTATGTATGTTACCGCATAACTTTGGACCACATCAACCGATTTCTTTTTGCATCGGAAAGGTAGTGTCTCAGAGGTGGTCCCATACTAATCTGGTTAAGATCCGATCAGCGGATCATGAGATATATATATAGTTGGGAGTTGAAGTCGGTTTTTTTTTGCTAAAAAATACTTGTTTATTTACAGGTCTATTCTGCACGTTACCGATGATTTTGTAACCGGAAAATTTTATTGCCAAAAAATGTTACCAGCTCTTGTCACCGCTATTCTAGATACGTTGGTAATGCAGTTAAAATATTCAGCAATTGAGCTATGAAGAATTGTGCAAATTCTGGCATTGCATATTTCACGGGGCAATACTTTGTTACCAGCTTATGAGATGGTAACAAAAATTACCGGTTACAAGAGTACACAGAATGCGAAAAGGGTTTAAAAATTGTCAGGAACTTTATTTACCGGTTACAAACTTGTTATTACCAGCGCAGAATAGACCTGTTAGTTAGAGATAGGGCTCATTTGAAAGCAACATTGTAAACTATTCAAATGCTATTGACCCATAGTTAAAATTTATATTCTTCTAACTCAAATAGGCTCAGAAAATAAAAATTACGTAGAAAAATTAAAAAATTATAAAAATCTTTTGGCATTATTTCAAGTATTTTTCTAGTACTTTTATTATCCTTCAAAATGCACTCTTGAATGGTGTTATAAGATTTTTCCTTCAAGAGTTACGGCCACTTAAACTGCCGTGTCCTCGAATCTAACATCGCCAAACGAAGCATACGCTTTCTAACTCATTACGTCATCTTCCAATGGTCATAGTTTCTGAAGGAAAAATCGTAAAGCCGCACTCGAATGTGCATTTGGAAGGGTAAGAATAGTACTAAATGGCATAGAGCAAACAAAAGTGGCCATTAAAGCCGTTTTTTTCGTGTACTTAACCGCGAAAAACCTCAATATCTGGGCGCAGTTCTAAGATCGATGTCGAGTTCTACGCAGAAAATCACTTCTGAAACGACCTTTCTTTCTTTTCTTCTGATTACATGTCAAATCGCAAGTCTACTGAATTCATGCTACATATTGCATAAAACAGACTACAAGCCATTTAAAAACCTAAAGGGTGAACACACCAAAACTGCGACACTTAGAGATTACTACCAGAAACAAACAAGAAGGCTTTGAATTTATTTTTTTTTTTTTTGTATTATATAACTTGGAAGTTTAGAAGTTATTAAAATGTTAAAATATTAGTTATTATTTGCTCCATCTGCAAGTGATCGGTATTTTCATCCCACACGCGCCATCACGTTCTGCACGACTGCATCATCGATTTTACGCGATGCGCACAACCACTTTGTTTTGCACTCTTCAATATTTTTTACTGTTTCAACTGTTTTCTTCAAGATTCCTTTGACAATTGGCCAATATTCTCCAATAGGACGTAGCTCTGGGCTATTGGGTGGATTGCAGTCGTGAGGTGCAAAATTGATGTTTTATGCATTATACCACGGCAACCACGGCAATGTGTCCTTAGCATAGTGGCAGCTTTCCATGTCCGCCTAGAACAGTGGCCTACACCTACTACCTTATCTGTTTATAAATGACAGAAGACGCCTTTTGAGGCACTCATCTCGATAAACTTGATCATTCATTGTCCCGGATGGGAAAAAGGGCTGCTTTTACGGCCACAACAACAAATAGCTTGCTAAACCATGTTGTTTTTTTTTGGAAATTTGGACTTCATTTTCAGCTTACAGCTTTCAGGGACATCTTGATGACTTGCAGCAGTATAAAAATCTTGACCTGCAATATATTTTGAATTTTTAAAGCAGTAGATTTCGTAGTCCATAACAATGCAGTTGTATTTTTTAATTTAGAATTCATACAACATCCGACTGCGGGATTTCGCTGTAACATTCTACTTTGCGCCTCGGTCTGGCGCTGTTTGAGCTGTAGAACATCTCAATGAAGCTTTCCGCTTTACCTTTTGTACGAAAAACTGCAATCTCCATACGGAGGTTGCAACATAACGCGACAAAACCTTCAGATCTCGCGAAAATGCACTGAGGACCTTCCGAGCACTGTTTTTATTACTTTGACCATGCTAACCCCCGCTCCCTGGTTTTCTCGTAACTGCCAGGCCTTATTTCTACCGATTAAAACCCTGCAAACTGTCGAATAGTGCAATCTTGAATTTTCAGCAATTTTACGTGTACTTAAGGCCGAATCATTTATAAACTCGTGCAAAATGGTTTGTCTCGTTTCTAACTCGGTTGCCATTTTTAGCTCAACTAGGAATCAAACTAGGAATGTATATCGCACAGGTAACGTAACAGTATTGACATCAAAATTAATTTTATAAGTTCAATAAATACGTAGTTCTTGAGTCATATAAGTGCGTAGGCAACTGGCTGAGTCAGTGGTGATCGTCGGTTCGAATCCTACTGAAAGAAGTCTGATGAGGAAATGTGGTGATTTCCGAAATACCTACTTCTACCATTTTTTCAAATTATTGTTGCTTTTCCACAATAAGTTTTCACTAAAAACGGCCTCAAGCTCATAAAAATTGTTGAATATAGCGAGATTTATTTTTATTGATGGCATGCATGTTTTAGAATTTTTAACAATTTTCATGAAAAGCTCAACTAGGAATCAAATTCAAATGAAATTTCTCCTACGTCCAACTAAGGTCATGGTCAACTAATGGTATTTGAATTTCAAAATATTGAAATCTTTTTGGGTAAGTTATAAGCTTCCCAAAGTGTCGCAGTTTTGGTGTTTTCACCCTTTAATTATAATCTACACGCATGTATATCGCAGAGGTAACGTAACAGTATTGACATCAAAATTTATTTTATCAGTTCAATAAATACATAGTTCTTGAGTCATATAAGGAGAGAAGACTTTTTCGATAATATAAAGCAGCTTTAAAAAGTAGTTCCAAAATTTGTAATATAACAGTCCGCTGTTGAAACATTTATAACTCCTAAACAACAGTAGGTACAATATATTTTAGGTATATATTAAATATTACCACATACATATGATTTCAGACGCAAGAAGAAAAACTATCCGAAAGTGGTATTCTACCGAGTTTGAGTGGTATTCGAAAAGCACTGTGAGCCAAAACGTATTTTCTTTAATTTATAGAGTCAGAAACAATCAGCACAACCGAAATATATTTATAACACGTATAATAAAAACCTATAACGAAGGAGCAATTACATTGTAAAAAAAAAAGTTATGGTTCTGATATTTTGGGCCCCTTCCCCACTCCCTCTCGACGGGCCTGTACATACAGTGCCGGACAAAAGTATTGGCACAGAGAATTTTTCGCAATATATGCAAAGTTTTTTATTCTAATTTATTTTCAATATTTTTTAATAAAAATATAGTTCGTACTTCACCAAAAAACATAAAAACAAAATCTCTAAACTTTGTGCAAAACTCAGGAAAATTCAATAAATTTGCATACTAATTTGCAACTTCTTATTCAGATTTTTTAGAAAAATTCTAAGTATGCAGTTTTATAGCCCATTCAAATTTAGTGTAACAAAGTGCAAGTCTGAAGTATCTAAAAAATTGCGTTGATTTTTGGACATTTTTTTAGTAGAAGGTCTTGCTCATTTTCTCCATACAAAAAATAATTGTCGAACATACTTTGTACGGAAGAACATGACTGAAAAAAAATTGCCAAAAATCAATGCGATTTTTTAGCACCTTCAAGCTTGCACTTTGTTATACTAAAATTAGTTGAGCTATAAAACTGCATACTTAGAATTTTTCTAAAAAATCTGAATAGAAAGTTGCAAATAAGTATGCAAATTTATTGAATTTTCCTGAGTTTTGCACAAAATTTAGAGATTTAGTTTTTATGTTTTTTGGTGTAGGACGAACTATATATTTATAAAAAATTATCGAAAATAAATTAGAATAAAAAACTTTTCAGATATTGCGAAAAATTCTCTGTGCCAATACTTTTGTCCGGCACTGTATGTATGTACATATTTATATGCGATAGTTATCTCATGCTATTTGACATTAATCAAAAAGAGGTTCAAGCGGCTTGTCCTACATGTGCTATACATTCATACAGAGACCTTTTAATAATAATAATACAGAGACCTATAATAATAATAATAATAATAATAGATTGGCGCTTACACATATGTTAGTGTTTGGCCGAGCTTCTTCTCCGATTTGTGCTGTGCGCCTTGATGTTGTCACACAAAGGGGAGGGACCTAAAATTTTACGCCGACTCCGAACGGCGATTGTATTTTTATGAGAAGCTGTTTTTCATGGCAGAAATACACTCCGAGGTTTGCCATTGCCTGCCGAGGGGCGACCGCTGTTAAGAAAAAACCTATTTTTCACATTTTTTTGAAATGTTGCTCTGACCAGGGCTTGACCTAAGGCGCTACCGAGAGGAAACGCGCAATGCTGACCACTACACCGCAGGGGCCGCCGAAACCTAGCCGCCAAAAAAACATAAGCGAAATTTTTTCAAATTGTTCTTTTTGATGTTGCAATGCTTCAAGAGCATCTGAACCGTAAAAAAAGAACGCTTAACCGAGTGAAACATATTTTCATATTTTACTCGACCCTACCTACAACCTACAGTAAGTTTTATTTCGGCTGCATTTCGTGGTTTTTTTGTTGGTCTATGTAATTTTTAAGAAATTTTCATATAGATCATAGAAATAAGATTCACTAAAAAAGTCTAACTTGGGT